>NW_009697121.1:0-4736 GCF_000703405.1 Apaloderma vittatum
TTAAGGAGAGGCTGGATGTGGCCCTTAGTGCTGTGGTCTAGCTGTTGTGGTGATTTTGGGTCATAGGCTAGACTTGATCTTCTCAGAGGTCTTTTCCCACCTCAGTAGTTCTGTGATTCTGTGATACTAACTAAAAGACAAGAAAGGACTTATGTGTAGTTAAGTGACACCAACTATCTCACATCTATATTGCCTAGAGATAACCTAAGCATTCCGTCTGTAAAAAGCTGGCTGGAAGACTCTGGAATATAAGCTACAAATGTGCAATCAGCTAAGCAGTGAAGATGATCCGACAACCAGTGCTTCAGCTTGTTTCCTGGTTATGCTTTATTTGATACTGTACAAGTAGACTGAGGAATTTGTTATTTCACAATCCTTCAAGCATATAGGGAAGAAAGGCATTGTAAGAAAGGCTTATTACTAGGTCAAAGGTAGTGAGGGATTTGGGTGTAGGCACTAAAACAGTGAATACTAGACACCCATCTTAGTCACCATACCACTCTTGTTTTAAAGTTACAACATTTCCTGTCTCTTGTCTTATTTTTTCTCAGCCTTTATCCAACAGCGCTATATCTTTTTTTCTGCCTTACTTTGCTTTCATTCCCTGCTTTGTGCTACATCCTGTTCAGAGTTATATAAAGACATTTTGATCCCTATAGAGATTCTGCAAAATAGAGGATTTGTAGGTGGGTTTTAACAATTAGTCACTTTCTACCTTCATCTCAGAAAATGTGGAAACACTGCAGCACACCACAGCTATTAAGTCTCTAAAACTCCCAGCAATACGTGGCACAGATGGGAAGGCGGAGTTTCAGTGGTACACGGAAATCCTAAATCATGACAAGTCTATGGAGGCTTTTGTGGGAGCAGACAGTGAATGCAAAACTACCTCTCAGCAGCAGTGGGAACTGAGATTCCAATACTTATGAATTCTTACATCCTTCAGATATAAAGTTGTCTTCATAAGCACACACAAAAAACATATATATAAAAAAAATTCAATGTGAGTGTTTCACCTTTCCAGAAGTTAGTTTACACACAAGGAAAGCATTGACCTTTGTAGCTGTCCAGTAAATTCAATCTAACATCTCTTAACACTTTTTCCCATTTTGCTGCAACTAGATGACAAATATGAATAATCTTAGTTTAAATTTATAAGATGTAAAACAGTTCTCTTGTCACAAGTGGAAGTGCTAATGAAAACACCTAAACTGGAGATGTGAGAATTTTTGAAACTGTTTACACAGAAAAAGAGACATAGTTGTATCTGTTTTATATCTCTCTCCCCTACATAAACCTTCACAATCTGTGTATACACAGAAGTCAATGAAGGAAAAAAAAAAAAAAGGTCAACCTGCAATTTTAAGTGCATTGAATGTGTGTTCCCTAGATTTAGCTTTCAGTAACTGCTGGCTGTATTATTAGCTTATGTTTGTGGAAAAATCTTTCTTAAGTTACAAAAGCAAAGAGAAATAAGATGGTTTAAGGGTGAGTTACTTATGAAGAGTAAACTAGGAAAAAAAAGCCATCTGAAGTAAACAGCATTTAAGTGGAAAACCATCACTCACAAGACGTGCCATTTCATTTTGTATTTTACAGTTACTGGTTACTAGATAAGGTGAAAAACCTCATCTTTGAAAGTTTCTGCTTCTAATCATACTTTTCATCATCTGTTTTACTCTCCTTAAATTCTATGGTCAATTTATTTATGCTTTCACTTTTCTTCCATTAATTACTGTCTTCCAGTAACAAAAGATACATTCATTAACTGTGCCATGTCAAAATTAAGCGAATTCCACTATGCAACACACAGTCACTTCAGGTAAGCCCTTTGTAGTTTATCTACAGTTTGCAGAAGTAAACATCCTGCATTATGCATGGAAAACATGGTAAGAAAAATAATTCAGATTGTAAATATATAGATTTCTATGTACAAATGGTACAAAATATATTAGTACATTATGTTTGATATCCTGTGCTTGTTCAACCACTATTTTCTCACGTTAGAAAAACGATCTAGTGAAAATAATGGCTAATAATTAGAGATTGGTTTCAGAATTCTACTTCTATTTACTCAACTGTTTCTCTATAAATGCATAAATATCTCCTGATACTTGTTCAGTTGCATTTGAGTAAGAAAATTTTGTGATTCCCAAAGCGAGTACCATTCACATTGACAGGGCCCATGCCCATGTCCATGCCCACGTCCTTCCTTCTTTTTCCACCAGCTTTGTACGCTGAACATGAAGTCGTATGATCTGGAATATCCCTCCCTTTGGTCATTAGGGTAAGCTGTCCCATCCGTGTTGCCTCCCAACTCCTTGTGCACTCCCAGCATACTCACTGGTGAGATGGAATGAGGAGCAGAAAGACCCTGAATCTTTGTAAGTACTGCTCAGCAACAGGTAAAACATTCCTGTACTATCAACAGTTTTCATCACAAATTCCAAACGTAGCACCACACAAGCTACTGTGAAGAAAATTAATTCTATCCATCCCAGTCAAAACCAGTACAGTTTAACTTAAAGCCACTTTGAAACAAAAAGGGGCATCTTCCAAATTTCCAAGCCTACTGTTTCCTGCCAAAGTATGACTTTAATGGCTACAGATGCGTTTCAGTCCAAAAGCTGATCCTAAGGAGTAAAAGATGAAGGACAACGAGAAATTTGGGAGATCTATGTGTTGCTGTCGCTGTTGTCAGTCAATGACAAGTTAACAGTGAACCATGTAAAAACTGTTTTTTTCTGTGCCAAATTTGAAATTATTGATACATGTTAGCCATCATCCCCAAGCGTTCAGTTAATTCAGTCAAGGGAATAGTCATCTTATGAATTTCAGGTAGCAACTCTGGACATAATTCTGTCTTTGCAGGAAATGATGGAACACAATAGTCTCTACAGGAGTTAACAATCCACAATTGACAGTGTTTTCTTCTGAAGGGCACTGTTTCACTGTTCTCAGAATGGTAACTGTATTTCTTTCTGTCCCTCTTTTGAGTGGCACAGAATATTCTTAGTGCCATTCCTATAGAAGAGCACCAATATGTACATTTAAACATCACAAAAGGAGAAAAACATCAGGAAAAAGATCTGATACATGCAACAGTACAGAACATATTAAAACAAATTCTGTCCAAAGTGGGATTCTGACAGTAAACCATTACTGGGTACCCCTCCTCCAATTTACGTTATAGACATTTAATGTAAGATAATGTTCTTCGTTACAAGATTGATACTCAAATCAGAGTAATGTATTTTAGGGTAAAACAAGATCAATGTTTAGAATATATATCAAAATCTAAAAATATTCTAAAGCTTTATCCAGTTATCTTAATATTTTCTCTGAACAGATAATTTGATTCTACATTAGATTTTCTTCACCTCATAACAAAATGTACATTTGCTCCCAAAAAGTTAGTTGTGTCTCTTTTTTCTCCAGAATAATTTCTTTTATTATTTTACTACATGATTACACATGATTTAGAAATTAAAATTACCAACAGTTCTGAGAAACTTTTAGTGACTCATAAAGAGGTCATTAATAGACTATAAATCTTTCTTTTAACTGGGTTGCAAAAAGTTATGGCTCCTGCATTGGTTCGTGCTCATTCATGTAGATGGGAAGCATGAAGAGGTAAAGGAACATTTTAAAAACAAAAAAAAAATTGTATCCCTGTGAGCAGAAAGTGAAGTGAGATTTTTCTCTGTGTGTTAGACCTGTACCACTATATATCATTCATTCTGAGCTACAACATATACGTTTTAAACTACATCATACATGCTCTGAATTTTATTTCAAGAGTGCATTCTGCATACTTGAGCTAAAATAAAAGAAGTTTCATTTGTGTTGAGATAGTATACGTTGTGTTCTTTTTTTTTTTTTGTAGGGAGAAAATGGTATATAACATGATGATCATGTCTATTTACATTATTTTGGGAATCATGAAACAAGTATGTCCATAAGGGTTGGCCTATCAGGATGAGAATAACAGAAGGGAAAGAAATATGTAAAACAGATGTCACTTCAGACATATTTTATCTCATCCTTTAAAATATGCAATAAAATTGAAGTACCAAATATTTATAAATGCTGGAGAGCAGTGTAGGAGAAAGGGACGTCCCTGCCCATGACAAGGAGGTTGGATTAAATGATCCTCATAAATCTATGGGGCCTGATGGATTACAATCTAGAGTGCTGAGGGAGCTGGTGGATGTGGTTGCCAGGCCACTCTCCATCATCTTTCAGCAGTCCTGGTTAACCGGGGATGTCCCAGTGGACTGGAGACTGGTAAATGTAGTGCCCATCTTCAAGAAGGGTAGGAAGGAGGATCCTGGTAGCTACAGACCTGTCAGTCTTACCTCAGTGCCGGGAAAGGTGATGGAACAAATAATCTCAAGAGCCATCACAGAACAGTTAAAAGCCAACAGGGAGATTGGGCCCAGTCAGCATGGATTCATGAAGGGCAGACCCTGCTTGACCAATCTAATCTCATTCTATAACAGAGTGACCTGCTTAGTGGATAGGGAAAGGCTGTCGATGTAGTTTACCTGGACTTCAGTGAGGCCTTTGACACCATCCCTCACAACATCCTTATGGCTAAGCTGGCTGCCCATGGCTTGGATGGGTGCATACTCTGCTGGGTGAAACACTGGCTGGATGGCCAGGCCCAAAGAGTTGTGGTCAATGGAGTTAAATGCAGTTGCCAGCAGGTCACGAGTGGAGTCCCTCAGGGCTCG
>NW_009697122.1:0-10079 GCF_000703405.1 Apaloderma vittatum
ATGGGGAGGGCAATGAGCAAGCAAGTCCAGTGTTGTCCGGGATAGATTTCGGGGAAAAAAAAAAGGGACTGAACAGCGTCGCTTCCACCGAGGCCTGGGGGAAAGGTCCCCGCCGGGATTTAGCAGGGTGTTAACTGGAATAGCGTTGCTTATGCTCTGTGTTTTGTAGGGGAGGGAAGCTCTTTTCCTTCATTTTATTCATTCTGCGGACTTGCTAGTAGGTCTTAGTGCTGTAGGTCTTAATGACCGCTGTTACAGCTCCGTTCATCTGCAGCTGCCAATACTGGAAATATCCGGGGGGGTGCGGTGTGTTAATCGCACCGATGAAAGCACGGTGCTCTTTCAGGAAACGTGTCCACAATAAGAAATTTTATCCAGTTGCCCATTAAAAAGAAATGGGAGTTTGTCTGTAATTATACATTAATTACACAAAGATGCATTTATTCCTTAAGAAACACCTAGATTCTTACAGTTGTTTAGAAGTTGGCTACCCTTGCATCCTTTTTCTCTTTGACGCTTGCCAAAGGATGCTTTGCATTTAGTAATGGCAAATAAGTAGGTATTACCTCAAAGAAGTTTAAATCTCTTTTTCCTTCCTGAGACTCTGGTTCCGCATAGACTGTCTCTCTGGTTCAGCATATACAGTCTATGTGTATGTAGCTGACTTTATGGGTTGTACTAAGTGTAAATAGTGACCTTATTGGGTGGACTGCTCTATGTAAGACAATAAAACACATATTTCAGTGCGATATGGTGCTAATATGTACTAACGTGGGAGTTAGGGTAGGCTTTATTTTAAAACATTTTATAGTTGGTTTGTCTAACAAAGCTGCATAGAAAAGAGAAAAAACATTGATAGGCTTCTTGCTCTTAGGGCATATTTAGAAAGTAAAATATTCCTGATAAATCATTAATTCAGTAGCATAATCTAATTTCTTTTGCTATTTTGAGTACATGTTGGAAGAGACATCTTAGCACTAGGGGAGGGAAGCTAACTTGGTAGCACAAGGAAGGAGCCTCTCTAGTTTGTCTAGAACAAGGTTTTCCTCCTGAAAGAATCTAGAAACATTATAAAAAGCTGTCACTGATAGTAGCTACTGCTACTCTGTAAATGCTCTATTGAGTCATCTTTGAACCTTTTCATAAGCTGTAATTTATTGGTTTTTATTCTCTTATCCTATAAATTGAAACCTTACCTCTTGAATTTTCATTGCTTTGCTCTGAAATAAATACTTTTGCATGTTTGGGGATTTTTTTTAACTGCTGGTACATATCAGGAGTGCATGTATAAATATATGATGTGAGTGTATATATATGTTAAAAATGTAGCAGGTGAGAATACAGTTGCAAAACTCGCCATTGCAAAACTTCTTATAATTTTCAGATGATGCAGACCATGATTCCAAAGTCATTGAGAGCCATGAAATTCTACTTCACTACTGTGTATCAAGAAATATGGGTTGGTGTAGCATTAACAGCTTACGTCTATTACAAAATTTCATATGGTGGTAAGTATAGTCTTCACCAGCTGTTACTTCATAGATAAGGTTCATAGATGAAAATACTCTTAACCGTTAGAAATCAGTCATTGAACATATCCAGCAAATGAGAAATGAACACTCTTGCTTAAGGCCAGGTCTTTGCCACAGAAAATTTAGAAGTTTTGACATGCTCAGTGTAGAAGGTTATACTAATAAAAATACCTATATACCAGTGTAACTGTGCCTACGCTATGAAGAATAGGTAATGTAGGAATTGGTTTTAAAAACACAGATCTAACTTGGAACATGTAGCCAGAGGCTTCTCCTGTAGATTTGTCCTGAAGGGGAATTTAAACTTTTCTAAAGTAGAACTTGCTTTGGTTAGAGATTTTTTTAGAATCCTTGTATTTTTGAGTTTTTGCTCAAGATCTGCAAAAAAACATAGTTTTAAAAAGATTTTCCCATGTGAACTTCTGAAAGTTAAAGCACATAGTTTATTTTGGGCTGATAGACCTTAAAAAGTGAACTTTAATTGTGTGTTTTCTACTTGGTCATACTGGATGAATTTCTCAGAGGAAGAAACAGAGCGTCTAACAGAAAAACATGGAGTGGGCCAGGTCCCTCAAAGCAGAAGGGTACAACAGATTATGGTATCTTAAAGGCCCTGTTCTTCAATTTAGGTTATGATGAAAAAAGTTCCAAATCAAAGCCTTTACTAGCTCTCATGAACAGTGAAATATTATCAACTGTAGACAAACTTGGCAGGGAACGGAACCCTTCACTGTGGGAACAGCTGAGTGATGTTACCTCAACATTTCTCTAGCTTTGCTCAAACAACTTGTAACATGTCCAAAACTGTTACACTAACATACAAGCTTAAGTAAATACAAGTAATTAAACAGAGAGGGAAAAAATTAGTCTACCTTTTGCTTTAACTTTTTAATTTCAAGAATTCAGAGTTGGCAGACTCTTTCAAGTTTGGGTTCATGTCACGCTACTTTAATTTTCATTTATGATTTAGGTAATGATGTGGTAGTGTAGGATTTTGAGGGCCAAAACCTTGATATGGGACAACTGTATGCTAAGCATTATTTTAAAGGGAATATAGCTTTTAATAGCTATAGCCCTTTCTGCACTTCGGGGAACAGTTTCACATGTATCTATAGATGAGCGCGTTGTAGAATAACTTAGGTTGGAAGAGACTTCTTCAGCTCACTTGGTCCAAACCACTGCTTAAAGTAGTTAATGGAGGTTAGAAAAGGTTGCTCAGAGCCTTACTCATAATTCAGATGAATATTTCCCAAGGGTGGAGATTGCAGAACCTCTTATGACCATTTTCCTTATGAATTTTTTCCATCTATTTTTGTCTGACCACTGTGAATCAATACTTAAGGAGAAAAATTACAATGGAAATGTGAAATTTTAAAACAAACTCTATTCTTATCACTTCAGTTTACATGTTTACATGTTGTGTGTATATATCTCCATATATTTTGTCAAATAGAACCATTCTGTATATGTTTCGTCAGAATTACAGTAGGAGTCTTGATGGCTACAATGTATAAATTCATGGTAGACTTTGTTAATAAAAAACAAACATCTTTTTAAAACTCAGTATAACACTTACATGTACCATGGAAAGTACATGTGGTACACTTGTTAAGTCTTGTTCAAGATAAATTAGCAAATCCTAAGTACTTATCTGGAAAATAAATATATTTTTGTCATTGTTCATCTTCTTTCTTTTTTTTTTCCAGGAAAAAAAGCAGTGGCAGATAGTAAGTATTAAATATCTAATATCTTGTTGTATTTTTTAAATGAGTGCAGTAAAAATTAGTTTAGAATATTTTATGTAAGGTTGGGGTTTGTTACAGATTTAAAAAATATTTGAAGACTACTTCAAAATATGTAGTTTTTCTTGTATTGATGGTTTTATAACCTAGAAACATCTGTGAATCAGCACAGGTGATATCTCTCTCTGAAATTGTCCTTTGCATAGGTTTTAGGAGTAAAATGAACATTATATGCCCTGACTGGGATGAGATGAATTCTTTTAAACAACAGTAAAAAATATTTAATAGGATTAATTAAATAAGCATGATCTCAAGAGTAGCAGCTATTTTAGTTATCAAACTGAGAAGTTTAAACTTGTGAGTTTGTATTTTTTTATGTTTTATGAAGTATATGCATGTTTATGGACAGTTTCTTTTGGTATCACATTGGAATTTAATTTACATTTTTAAATGTGTAGTTAGTGAGAATGCTGCCCAGCAGACTTAAGGATATTAGCATAAATAAACTTTAATTTAGAAAGAGCCATACTAGGGAGAATGGATGTTTGCTTATAATAGTGCTTTAAAACTTGGCCATGTTTACGTACATAGTTTGAGGAGTTTGTTTTATTTGACAGGGCAGTTAAATCTGCCAGTTCTTGTGCTCTGATGTAAATACAGCTGTCTGTTCTAGGTTCTGAACTGCATTCCTTGAATTAATCTGCTTTACTGTTTGAACAGTCTAAATCATGTCTTTGTTTCAGAGTCCTCTGGTGCTGGCCATCATTAAAGAACTCATCTTGGAGTGTGAATGTGGTGGTTCGTCATCTTTACTGTAAATGAAGTTACAAGCATAGAGACGTTAACTCGAAAACTGTACCTGATCCACCTGCTGTAATTAGCAAAAGAATAAATGCATTGAGCAACAAGGAATTAAATGTGTTGAACAAAGTATGCTGGAGTGTATTGTTAACCTAATTCATAAAATAAGCATTCATTATTTTTTAGAATTCTTCCAAGCTCCATGTTAAAGTTTTTCAGTAGTATTTTAAAAAAACACCAGATTTCTATACCTAAACTTCTTAATAGGATTAGCCAACATTTCTCATAATGACATTTAGACTCTTATTTTTGCTAATGATACTTTCTTTGGCTGTAACTTTTGAAATACTCTGTTTACTTTTAAAATGGCATTTAATAGCATGCCAAGTATGTGGGGACTTAATTCTCAGGTTTTGTGAACTCATGGTGCAATAATTAACATGATGCAATAATTAAAGGTACAAAAAGTTCTTTCTAAAACCTTCCCTTTTTTAAAGAGCTCTTAGTTCTGCAAGGTCTAAAAGCAAAAGCTATATTGTTATTAAAACACCATGCATAATGTTTACAGAGATTTTTAAAAAGTACATTTTCAGCAACTATCCTTTTTTGTCCCTCAGTAGAGCTAAGGAATTATTCTGAAAGGCTCTTCTTTTAGTCACAGATTTTGTAAAGGAGTAATCATATCCCCATATTTGAGCTTATGAAAATCTCAGAATTTAAAGGGAATAATGAAATCGTGCTCTGTGGCAGCAGTTAGTATGAGCATAAACAAACATTTAACTGACTTCAAAGAGCCTTCCTTTTTCCTGAAACTTCAGATGTAATATATGTATTACCAGGATGGGTCATTAGAGTTTTTGCAGATAGCCACTCAGGTAACTCCAGAACTAGTACTATATTTTGGAAAGTCCCGGAACCAGTACAGTCTTAGGAAAATGAGTTTTCAGAGCTGTATGTAATAAATTCTGTACCAAGGATACATAGTGTATAAAATCAAAATTAGACTTCATGTCATGTTTTGTTTAAATTTAGTCTAATCTGCTTTTGAGAAGATTAAGAGGCTTAAGTCATTTTAATGACTTAATGCTTGCATACATCTTTTTAACTACTTCACCAAAACATCTTAAATCTTTTGGCTTGATTAAAGTTTTGCTTTTCAATCTCTCTGACTGCAGTATCTGCCTATAACTTAAATATTTTGCATTTAAATACTCAGGAGCTTGATAACCTCACTTGCTGATTGGATAAACTCCAAACACTATGTTGCCTTTAATTTCTTCAAAATTTATACTTCTTAAGCTTAATAGCTACACCTACTATGAGTAAAATTATCAATCATATTTCTCTGAAATATTTTTTTTTAAAAGGCAAGTATAGCATTACTTCATTTGAAAAGACTACATGACTTATTTTTCTTGCATTCTTGACATTTCATCTACTTTGCACAGTTTTAATTGTTGCACCTTCTCTTGATATGTTTTAGTTGATTCCTTCATCACTTTCATAATTTCTATATGGGTTTTTCAATGTTTCATCACCACAGAAGAACAAATAAGTTCAAAGAACTCAGTGTTGGTTTCTTTACATAAAACTAAAAGCATCCAGAAGGGAATGGAGAATAAAAACTAGAAGAAAACTGAGGTTCAGATGAACAGATATTAGGCCTGTGGCGATTACAGGGTGGGTCAGAGTTGTGGTATAGTTAATAAGTGGTTCAGATTGAAAATTTATGCCAGGTAAAGAACTACATGTACATTTGTAATGCAAATTTATGAACACTAAGTTATAATTCCTAAGATACTACACATACTTCAAATGACCTGCTTAAGCAATTGCCCCATTATGGAGCTGTGGAAAACAAGCTAGGGAAAAAACATTAATCACTGCAGGATTTGCTTCACTTTAGCTAGAACCTACTACCCTGGGACTGAGCTATATCAACATTCTGTGTGATCTCCTTGATGTTAACTGAAAAGCAAGAGGAGCTTCTGGTAACCTGCCTTTGGAGCAGTTACCTGCACTTTTAGGTAAACTTCAACTCTTAGTGTTTCTTGTTATCTGACTTGCTTGACTTTCTACTGGAGAAAGAAATTACATATGGGCAGCAATGTCTGGGTTGTGCAAACTACAATTTCTACTGAAATAATGGTATCTGCAACTGGTTCTTCTATTAGTGCATCTCTGTCAGGAACTTCTGTGACGGTTGTAGAATATTCCTATATATTTGTGATTCTTAAAACACAAATCTCTGCAAAAGATAAATGTAAACACCAGTCATACTTCCCTTAAGTAGTTTTGGGGGTTTTAATTACTTGTGTAGGATATAGGAGGAGGAAACTAACTTTCAGTCAGCGGCTTGACTCAAAGCAGAGATCAACACACCCATAACGTGAAACACCTGTATTACTACCTATGTGCTTTCTGTTCCTCTATGCTGAAGCAGACCAGATAGTATAAAATACAACAGAGGAAAGTTGGCCAATGCATTGTAAATGCCATTTCTTACTTGCAGTCAGGTGTGGAAGGAGTAATTAGTTTTCTTTGCAGCCTTACCGTCTGGAGTGTACCCCTAGGTAGAGAAGCACTGCGAAGGAGTACCCCTGAAGTGAATACTTCTAGAATACATGCCTTTTTTTCCAATTTAGCTAAAGTGATTTCTAAAGCTAGCTTAAAAAGGTTTTCTTGTTCCAAATAAGTGTCTATACAGACAAGCCTCAGCTCTGAAACAAACCCATTTTTTATGCAAATGACTACTTAAGATCAGGAGTTTAATCCATAGAGGCAGTATTCATCATGATTCACACACACCGGTGAGGGAAATGCTTAATGCTCATTGATGGATCATACTGTTTCCATTTAGCTTCTGCCTGTTTACATTGCTGACATTTCTAAAACAAGAAGATTACATTTAAACTTTGCATATTAAAATAGTTCAGCAACTGCATTTTTATTTATTACCTGTGATAAGGCACCAGCAATGACAAATCCTGACTGTTTACTACCTTTGCAGTGTTAGTGGAACAACAAACTACAGGGGTTGAAAAGCCTCATCCAGTTATTGCAGCACCATCTTAACCAAGTTTTGCTGTGGCACCGGTAATTTGTTTATTCTTTAATCGATACAGGACATGAAAGCTCAGCAGTAGGGAGCTGTACTAATAATGACAGTGCTAATGCAAGATGAGATCTTCTTATAGTACTTCTGTGTTTGCCCCTCCATGCTGGGTTTCTGAGATTTCTAGAATATTTTCAAGTGTTGTCCCACAATTAGGAATCTCAGAGTATCCCCTGCATGCTAATAAAGTATTATGGAATACTCTCAGGGAGCAGCAAAACAGTCAGAGCCAAGGCAACATTAGTCACAGGGCCCAACCTACTCAGCCTCTTTAATGGCTAACTTGGAAAAAAACCCAAATGTATATTCATGTGAACTGAGAGGATGAGTAAAGTTGCAGGAAATGATCTAAAGTAAGTAAAACAGCTGAACTAGTCTCCTATTTATATGAATCATGATAGCAAAACTGTTTGTAGTACAAATAGAGCCTGATACAGAGCTGGTATATGTATGTGTATTGTACTTTCGGTCCTCGAGGAAGGAAAACTTACCAGGTGCTTCTTAGACACAGGTGATTACATGTGACATCACCACCAGATGGCTGAAATGAAGCTAATTGAGGAAATCCACATGTGAAATCTATTGTTTCACTCACGCAAATCTGCAAAGCTACTAGGAAGGAAAGAATAGTAAGATGGAGATTCCCTGAGGCACTAAATATGTTGGTTAACAACTTGGTAAATGAAGAACAAGAAGTAACAAGATAGTCCTCTTACTTAATTCCATGACCTTTAGCAACTAACATTTAGCAACTAAAATTTTCTTTACTTTATAAAGCCATGTGACTGATTTGGTAATTTATGAAGAACTTGTAAACAAGAAAATCCTGTAGTCTGCTGCTGCAGGGAAGCTACTTGGAAACAATTGCTTTCCCCTAACTAAAAATGAACTGACCATCACAAGAATGGATTATTTGAAAGTTTTAATTAAATTCTGCTAAGGGTACTATGCTGCCTTTGGTTGTGGGTTTAACAGTAGGAGTATGCTGGCAACCACACCAGCTTGTGAAGTTTCCACCCGTATACCATAGTACCTTGCTCCTCGTAATTGTGCTGATACAACTATTTGTGATTGGATCAGGCATTCTGTAATTATTTTAAGGTTTCCTTCTCTCTAAAATAACAAAACAAGCAAATAACAAAACATAACAAACAAGAGGGCTTTTTCTGTTTTAAATTGAGTCTCTCTCCTGATCCTGTTTACAGCAAAGCTGCTTTATAGCTTTCATTTTTAATTTTTTTTTTGAAGGAAAAGGGCAGAATAATCGCAATTTCTAGCTTCCCATTCACTCACTCAGCTTTCCTAAGTCATTGTGTCACTTACAATAATTTAATGCAAATTTCCGCCTCATACCCAGCTATGCACATGATCAAAGTACTGTCTCTCCTGTAAGAACTGTCATCACCATCAACAGTCACAGGAATAAAAAGAATGCAGAACTCCACCCTGTATACAAATCAGGAACGTCAGCCTGTGCTTCAGCAAAAAGGCGGAACCTTGCTTCCTTCCTCTGTGACAGTGCTTTGCTTTCTCAAGTTTATCGTATCGCTTAAGTAATTGGGACAAATGGACAAACAAGTAGGGAACAGAGAAAATTCCTATGCGATATCCTAATGCTCGATACTTGCAAGAACGATACTTATAGTAATGAAGGATAAATTTGGTAGTGGTTATTCAAATCAAATTACACTACTGGTGGTCATCAAGTGAAAATACACTTTTCAAAAACCTGAAGTAACTTTTAATTGGCGTGACCTTTAGCTATTTTTTATCAGTCTCATCACAGTAACTTCAGCTATCTGCTGTAATAGACAACAGAGATTTCTTCAGAGCTAATGAAGTGCGTTTGCTAGGAAATGATAATAGGGATTATGTGGGTGGTAGAACTAACAGCAGTATACTGAATTAATCCCATCTGTGATGACTACTTCTGCCTACACGGATTTTTCCTGCAGTATCAGTTGTAGTTTTATATTCTTGTTTTAACCTGTTGTGTTTAGCATGCTTTTGATAATATTAAGAATTGCTGCAATTAAGGGGGATTTTTTTAGGTATGAAGTAGAAACTGTTGTGAGGTATTTCTTATGGAATGTAGTATAAACAAGCAAAATGGCAACAACTAAACTGAAAGCAACCAGAGTACTTAGGGAAGGAAAAAGGAGGGATTAATAAAATAGATTAGAATGTGAACAGGCATTTGATACAGGACCAAGAATACAGGGAAGGACACCCTTTTTGGGGCGGTCTAACCAAAAGCACTTCCACTTTTATAACTAACTCCATTATATATATACAGGGGTCTCAAGCTATACTTTTTTGCAGCACTAATATTCATAGAATCATAGAACATTTTTGGCTGAAGAGACCTTCAAGATCATCGAGTCCAACCTTTTCCCAGCCCTGTCAATACCACTAAACCATGTCCTTCAAGGCAACATCTACCATTCTCTTAAACACCTCCAGGAATGGTGAATCAGAGGGACCTGGACAGACGGGATCGATGGGCCCCGGCCAGCTGCATGCAATTCAATAGAGCCAAGTGTAGGGTCCTGCATTTTGGTCACGGCAACCCCATGCAAAGCTACAGGCTTGAGGAAGAGTGGCTGGAAGGCTGTATGGCGGAAAAGGACCTGGGCGTTCCAACTGACAGTTGATGGAATATGAGCCAGCAGTGTGCCCAGGTGGCCAAGAAGGCCAACGGCATCCTGGCTTGTATTAGAAATTTGGTGACCAGCAGAAGAAGGGAGGTGACTGTCCCTCTGTACTCAGCACTGGTGAGGCTGCACCTTGAGTGTTGTGTTCAGTTCTGGTCACCTCAGTATAAGAGTTGGGCAGGGAATAACTTGATGAAACACAATAAGGGAAAGTGTAGGGTCCTACATCTGGGCA
>NW_009697123.1:0-4000 GCF_000703405.1 Apaloderma vittatum
AGATTCTGGAATTAAAATCGCATGCCAGGTCATGCTTATACTGCCCGCTAAAGTCGTCTGTGACAGGACAGAATTTTTAATAATCACTTAGCAAGGGGTGAGACTGTGTTTGAAATAATTCGGAGTAAGCCTCAACTGACTCAAACAGGAGATGAAGAACATTGAGAAATGTATCTGGAAAATAAAGTGTTAGGTAAAAGCCATTATTTTGGACTTTGAACAAGTGTAGTGGGATGCAGTTTACTCATTCTGCTTTGAGTTTGTTCTGCTAGAAATCTGGTTTGGTATCCTAATCTGTTGAATGACTGACAGTCAAACATTGCATATATAGTAAAAAATAAAATTAAAAGTACTTCTATTTGAGTCCCAGTACTTTGTTTTTACATACCTGTAATGTACACCTAGAACACAAAGTTAGGCAAGATGATGAAAGGATGCTAGCATTAAATATATGATTCTTTTCATATTGAATTATATTGCAATTCATTTGGTTAGAAACTACCTTAAACTATATTCTCTAATTTAAATTTTCAGACTGTGGCTTCTGTTAGAGTTGATGACCTAAGTTTTTCTTAATTATACTGGAAGAAATCAAAAGTAATAATGCAGAAATTGTGGAATTGCTCTGGGTATACAACACCTTAACTGGAAACAGTATTTGAATCACTAATTTAATGTGGGAGGTTGGGTTTTGGGGTTTTTTTATTGCTTTGTATGTGTGTCATTGTTGCACTACATTGATTTTATATGAGGAACCTTCTAGGAATAAAAACTCACCTGTAACTATTGGGTTTTGTTTCGGTTTTTTTGCCTGACAAACATCTGCATTTGTTGCAAAATATATAATTTGGGTGAGAAATAATTTCTGGTACAGTTACACTAGGGACAACGTAATTTTAGGATGGCATTACAACAGAAGTGTTGTGAATGCTCTTGATCTACCTGAGACCACTTCCTTTTTTAATTTCAGTTCATGGAATAAATCTAGATCCTAAAGCCAAGACTGTAGGAGTAGGCAACACAGATAGAGGACTCTTATAAAAGCATTGATGGAGAGAGCAAGAGACATCAAAATGTCAGTGTGATGGGATTTTTCACTGTGACAGGGCTCCTAGAAAATGCCCAGGAGCTGAAGTTCAGGTAAGTGCATGCCTACAAGTCATTCATCCTCAAGTAGCAAAACTGCCAATGTCACACACAAATTGTTTCCTTCGGTTTCAATCCATGTTTTGCAGGGAATTCTTAATGGAAACTTAATCAAAAAAAGCAGCTCCATGGAGACGGAATGGATAGGCCACACACAGGGCCTGTAAGACAAGGTCTGGGGTCTTCAGTGACAGAAGATGGAAGATTTGCTTAATTTGTTATACGTTTAAAGCATCAGACCAAATGGATTGGGGAGATTGTTACCAGGCATCTGGCAAGGAGTCTGCATTGTAACCTGGGCATGTGTGTTATTTGGATGTTTCAAGTTTGCCAGTTCCACTACTGAGGAGCAAAACGCGTTATATCTGACAGAAGCAGAGGGGTGGCCGCCTACACAGCTTCCTCCTGCACTTCAGAGGCACAGCTCCACTTCTCCCCTGCGGCCATCACCCAGGAAACGAGAAACTGCAAATAAAAATTTTGCCATGGGAAAGTTTCTTATGAACTTGTGTATTTCCCTAGGAAAAAAACACACCAATGGAAAATCTCCAGCTCCAGACAGCTCAAGATATTCAGATGACTGCATCTTCCACGGTTGCCTGAGAAGCCTTCTTCACTGGCATTGTTCTTTAGGTTCCCTCCAGCTGGCAAAACCGAGCTTGGCCAGGTGAAATTCTCATAAGCTGCTGCAAGGCTCAGCCAGGCTGATTAAGTTGAATTTGAGGTCTAAGGCCTGAGACATATTAACAGTGTTCATTCATATGAGATTCTGCAAGCCAAGACAGCACCAGAAAAACAAGGCATGTTTAGCTTTTTTTTTTACAAATGTAACAAACACATATAGTCAGAATAAACATTTTAAAGTTACTCCCAAACATTTGCCGCTTGCACACCTGAATAAACTGCAGTATGCCAGAACAAGTCCTGTGACCCACAGACCAAGACTTTAGGTTCAATATCTCATTCGAGTGGACAATTAGCAAATTCTGAGATTCTCCAAGGCTGACATCGTGTGTGCAGACCCCACACAGGAACACAGGACAAGCACATACTGCTGATAGACAATTTCAGACTCCTCCAGAAAGAAGCTCTGTTGCGGCAGCCCCCTCCCTGGAAGTGTTCCAGGCCAGGTTGGATGGGACTTGGAGTAACCTGGTCTAGTGTAAGGTGTCCCTGCCCACGGCAGAGGGGTTGGAACTATATGGTCTTTAAGATCCCTTCCAACCCAAACCTACAATTCTATGATTCTATGATGCAACTGCCACTTCTCTTGCAGAAAGCCACGTAGGTACAACAAAGGGAGAGCCTCAAGAGCTCAGATGGGGACACCAAAAACCTCATAGCCTGTATATATTTCCAGATATCTCTCCAGCCTTTCACAGCAGGGAGAGGAAGACTGAATTCTCTATGCACAGCAGTAGAGTAGTTACTTTTAGTCTAATATTTCACCCTGGTATACCTAAGATGAAAAAGGCAGCCACCGTAAAACCACCTCACTTGGATATGACCGATGCAAGGCAAAACGATAGCAGAGGTTCTTGTTTGTGTGTCTTCACACACAAATGCCAAAATGCTGGGCAAAATGAAGATAACCCTTGGAAATTTGCCTCGTAATGATCTTTCAGTGAGCAAAGAATCTCAAGCTGGTGTAAGGGCATCATCCATCAGTGCTTTTGCCCAACTGTCTCAGCAAGAAACCAAAGAGGAGCACCCTAGCAGGAGAGGGTTAAGAACATGAAGCAAGTGCTTAACTCATGCTATTCCTGGATGGTGGTTGGAATCGCTGACACATTCCATCAGCACCCACACACAAATTGCTTCCCAGATGCTTATCTGCAGCACCCAGCCGTTCTCACCCAGGCTTGCATATAGTCATCTCAAGTCTGAAAATCTCTTTGGATCTATCATCCTCAGTAACACAAAGGACATTAAAAAGTAAGATTAAAAGCCATAATAAATCTGTGATTGTAAGGTAAAACGCCAAGAAGTTGTTAAAATGAAAAATACTTCTTTCTTCTTTTTTTTTCTTAACATGACAGCATAATAGCAATGGACCAGCATTTTTACTTTGAAGGGCTGTCCCAGCTCAGAAGAAGACAGCAAATCTTTGTGAACATTTTAATATTAATGAAACAATTCAGCAGCACTCTAAAAGAAAGGTGTTTTTTTTCTCTCATAATGGCTCTGTGCATATTACCCAAAATGTAGCATCTCACATTTGGAAAGTGTTGGCCAAGACAAAAAAACAAATTACAAAAAATTGGTGGGTTTCTGAAACCTGCAACTACAAATGCCTGTTCAGGGTAGAAGAAAAGAGTTTTTCAGATGTTCCAGAAATGCACCCTGGGAAAGTAATCCTGACAAAGGAGGCAGTCTTCCTGCAGGTATGTGGAAGTTTTGAAGTCGTTGGTTGAGATGTGAGGAAAGAGCTTCTTTTTTGATCATTTCTTACATGAACAAAGCACTGACTCATTTGTTTTAGCTCAGTCATTAAGAAATGACTGGATAATAATAGGGTTCCATCTCTTTGACAACGAATCCATTTTCAGACAGGCTATTAATTGAAAATATGCTAAGTATTACTTTCTGTTATCGATGCACTGTTTCAATGTAGTGTTATATTAGAATTACCACGAAATAGCAATAAGTATGTTGTTTCAATACAGTAAAATATATAAAATAGAAAACAATTCAAATTAATCATTTTCTAGCATGTTTCTATTAGGAAGCCTTACTGCCAAAGGTGGGTCAGGCAGAATTATCATAGAATCATAGAACGCTTTGAGTCGGAAAGGACCTTAAGAATCATCTAGTTCCTTCCAAGGATGAGGCATCCACAACTTCTCCAGGCAAC
>NW_009697124.1:0-974 GCF_000703405.1 Apaloderma vittatum
AGATGAGAAGCTCAGCGTGAGCCGGCAGGGCACTCACATAGCCCAGAGGCCAACCCTGGGATGCATCGAGAGGAGTGTGGCCAGCAGGACAGGAGAGGGGATTCTACCCCTTTACTCTGCCCTTGTGAGACCCCACCTTAAATACTGCGTCCAGTTCTGGTGTCCCCACCGTAAGACGGACATGGAGCTGTTGAAGCAGGTCCAGAGGAGGCCACAGGGATGATGCAGGGGCTGGGGCAGCTCTGGTACGGAGGCTGAGGGAGCTGGGATTGTTCAGCTGGAGAAGAGAAGACTCCGGGGGCACCTTGTCACTGCCTGCCAATACCTGAAGGGAACCTCCAGGAAGGCTGAGGAGGGACTTTTTACAAGAGTGTCCAGCAACAGGACAAGGGGAAATGGATTTAAACTGCAGGAGAACAGGTTTAGATTGGGTCTTGGGAAGAAATTCTTCAGTGTGAGGGTGGCAAGACCCTGGAACAGATTGCCCAGAGAGGCTGGGGCTGTCCCCTCCTTGGAGATGTTCCAGGCCAGGTTGGATGAGGCCTGAGCAACCTGGTCTAGTTAAGGGCATCCCTGCCCATGGCAGGGGGGTTGGATCAGATGATCTCTGAAGTCCCTTCCAACCTTGGCTGTTCTGTGATTCTATGATTTTGGCTTTTGTTATCCTCCCAGCCTCATGGGACCCTGAATACCAACAAGTCAAAAAACCTCAGGAGTTTATCACAAGTGTAGTCACTTGTTTTTTTTCTTAAGTAGTGTTAGGGGTTACAAATTTATCTTCTGTGGCACCATCTCAATCAAATAATAGGCTCAAAAAAACCAGTATAGTTAAAGTTCCAGTCAAAATTTTTGTATGCATGTTATTCTTCTATTTTTCTGAAGAAATTACTTCATCCAGAGAGAGAAGGTGGGCAGGGAGAATTTCCTGTGTGGCTGGGTTGGAGACCTTTGTTTTTGTGGCTGGGGGGGGGGGG
>NW_009697124.1:992-14595 GCF_000703405.1 Apaloderma vittatum
ATGTGTGCGGTTTTGAGTTTGTTTTTTTGTGGTTTGGGTTGGTTTGGACTTGGACTTGGTTTTCTATTGCTTCAGCTATCAGAGGTAATGGCATTATAAATGTAGCTATTAGACCTTAAAGGCTATGGTGAGTCTTTTGCACTACCAAGGCTGTCTGTGCACCACGTACTAAATAGCTCCTCAAATTGTGTATTATCTCTTGAGTTGTCTGTTTTTCAGATGTGATACTGGAGTCAGCCTGTATTTTGTTTTTCTAAGGTTTTTTGAGATTTGTCAGATCTTGTTGGATACATTTTTTTACTTTAGAAAGAAATAGTGACAGTACAGCACAGAGAACACATTTTACCTCATAAATAATATTAATTCTTCCACCTCTTGCAGTATTTATCTGGGCGTGAGTGGTACAACCAGCAGGCTTCCCGGGCTGTCAATCAGGCCATTGGCAGGGTCATCAGACATCGCCAAGACTACGGTGCGATCTTCCTCTGTGACCAAAGGTGAAACCTTGGCTCTAGAACATGAACATGCATCAATGTCTTCATGTCCCAACACGAGTATCGGTATTTTGGATATAAAATGCGCTGATATTACTGGTTGGAGAAGGCTACGGCTCAGAAGTGATTAGATTATTTCATTTAGCAGGTTATATAAATATTGCACTGTTTTAAGAAGATAACTGGATTCTTGCTTTCTGCTCCTAGAATATGCTGTCTTGGAGCTGCAGAAAGTGATTAATGCTATTAATGCCAAATAAGCAAGTTTGTTGAATTCATGTTCATAACACTACTGGGAATCGTGTGGTAACGTGGTTTTACATTTTCTCCATCTGTCATTAGAGAAGGCAGTGACCAGCTTTGTGAGAGGAGGGGAACGAAAATGAGGAAAGATTAGATTGCTGAAACAATACAATCTGTATTAATAGATTAATGTTATCTTGCATGTTATATTAATGGATATTTATGAATATAATGGACAACAAGAGTTGCCTCAATGCTGAGGCTTGACTGGGGACAGCGAGCACGTCACGATTCACTGCTTCATAGTTACAGTTGCACAGTTAAAGGTTTTATGGGCAAAAGATAAGAACTGGCTCATGGCGTGGTGCGTGCTACCAACAGAGCCCTTTTCTCCTGAGCAAAGCCATCACCTCATCTCATTTATTGTGCTGTTTCAACCTTCTGCTGTTTCGGTGCTCCTCCCTAGTCCTTTTGGACCCCGATCTAGCATCGATTGAATTCATGTAGGCCATCCTGGCAAATAATTCTCTCCCAATTCCGCACAGGTTCACAACTTGTGAGGTGAGAAGCCGGTTGCCATCGTGGGTCCGCCCATATGTGAACGTTTATGACAACTTTGGGCATGCAGTCAGAAGCGTCTCCCTCTTCTTTCGTGTTGCTCAAGAAACTGTGAGTATCTTGAAAATTTGTTGGTTGGTTTTTTATTTTTTTGATAGTGTTGGAAACTGGGAAGACTAAGCCAGATGAACCATATGATGGAGTCACTTATCTTCTCACTCCATCAGTTGTCTTTTCTGAACATCGGTAGTTTTCCGGGAAAGGAGAGATGCTTCATCTTTCTCAAAGAGTGAACAGGGACAGGATGTGTTGTCATGCTGGTCAAGTCATTAGGTTAGATCACAAAAATAACTTCCTTTTCCAGTCCCTCATAAATAAACACAGCTTTCTATGACTGGAACTGATGTTAGCATCAAAAAGCTTGTTGTCTTGCCCTCAGGAAGAGGGTATACGTGTGGAAGAACCAGTCAAACCCTTAAATTTAAGTATAAGTTGACCAGTTTAAAGGGCAAGATGAACCCACCAGTTGTTACAGTTCATCAGTGGGTCATTTTTACTAGTGTGGCTTCTCTCTTAGCATTAGGAAGGTTTTTTTCTCAGTAATAGTTCCTTAATTTAAAAAGTGTTGTAAAAAGACTTTCTAATTGACTGGAGAAAGTCATAGCAAGAAGTGGGCTGGAAGCCGACATGGGAAAGTCTTTGTCCCCAAAATAGAGATTAAGGTGAAAATTACCTTTAAGATTAAACCTACAATTTCATATACAGATTTGGATGACTTCCTGGAGGATGCTTTAGCCAAATACAAGTTGTTCAAAGTAAGTCACGGATGGATGACTTGATGATCTTTACTGTTCATAAAGGAGAGTTTGGTGATAAATAAGAACCACAACCCAACGTGCATTGCTGGAGGAGCTGCGTTGCAGGGACAGTATAAGAAAGCAATTGCTCTTTAGCAGGGTCGTGACCTTTTTTTCTATTACACAGGTCCCTTAGTGCTGAGCTGCTTACTCCATTTCATCCATCTGTGTCACTTCCTAGTTATTTAATCCTTTTCTTCAAAAGCATGTAAACCCAGAATGGCTAACAGTCTTGCTGTCAAAGATTATTTGGGGAAAAAGGAGATGTCTTGGGGTTGTTGCAGAAACTTTTGGTTGCAAAGGAAGTGTGATGGAAGAGTAGCTTTTGCCTGCTGTAGCATTTTTGTAACCTGCTTGCAGATGCCCCCGCCCCTGCCACAATGTCCTTCTGGCTCTGCTGCTTCCCTGAGTGAGACCAATACGGCCCTATCTACTTCATCTGAGCAGATCCACTCCCTGAAAAAAGCCAAAAACTTGGACGACCATGTTCCCAGTTTGAAGAGGAAACGACAAGGTAGGTTTGACTTCTCAGAGACACCTTTTTTGGTTTCAAGCTGAACTGGAAAAACAGGAGTAAGAGACTAGAAACTGGAATGGGAGTGAGAGCAAGGAAAGCTCCAAGATGGATGTAAAAGTGTGACGAGGAGGGATGTAGCTTGTCCTTAGAAAATGAGGGAAGCAGTTGCAACAACAGAGCAAAGAAGCAGATGGAGCTTGAGAAAGTGTCCTGCAGAAAAGCAGTTTGGTGGAGTATCACAGATTAAAAATTAAGAACTGGAAGTCTGTTTCTAACTAGCACTGACTTGTACGTGTTCTCCTTCCATCCTGTTGTATGAATGACTCCTACACGCAGGAGAAAGAAAACGGAAAGAGGGCATTGACCTTGGAACAAAACAGTGTTTTAAAATTCACGGTTAACTGATGCCAAAGAATAAAGCATTTCTCGCCTCACATACTCTTTCAGAATGTTCCATTCTTGATGGCTTGCTGGTTTGGAACAGAACAATGACTTTGTGTTTAAAGATGTGGTTCCAGAAGAGTTACAACGGAGTGTGAGAGTGATTTCCCATCACATCTAAGCCAGCTTCAACTGACTGCTGGAGTAGTTTCAAAAAACAGTGAAAATATTTTGAAGAGAATGCCCTTTAGAAGTAGCAAACTGATGTTAACTTAACATTGCCTACAGCTCTAAATTCTTATATCTAAACCCAAACGTACCTGGATCCTCGTTAGTGAGGATGCGTATTCTTGGGATCAGAGATGACTGTGTCTTACAGATATTGATACTGTGGGAATTATAGGCTTTAAAAAAACTTATTCTGTTTAAAAGTAGTAAATCATATTTCATGGCAGAATCTCTCCAAAACCAGAAACTGAGTTTTTGGGAAATCCGTAAAGCTAAAGTAGTTAAGGCCAGAAAACTTGCAGTAAGAGGGTTTTTTCCCATTGATCCTAAGGCATTTTGAGATTAGCTGTGACCATCACTTAAGGAAAGATTTGAGAGAAATCTGCCAGGTTGTAGTAACAAATGCTTAAGCAACTTTGAGAGTGATTAACCAGTCTTCTGGCAAAGTCATATAATGCAGTTCTGCAAAATGTGGGAGATTAAATCGACCATGCTGTGTTAGATACTGAGGTATTGCCAAGTCAAAGAAAATGCGAGAGAAAACGTGGAATGTTGGTTTGTTTTGCTGTGGTGCTAGGAAATGGAGCTGGACCATCCAGCCTATGCGTGGAGTATGAACAAGAGCTCGTGTCGCCTAGAAGACCATGGATGGGGCTCTTGAAAGCGTTGGAGCACAACGAGAAGAGCGACAAAGATGCAGAGGAGGAAAGTGACCTGCCAGGAGAGGAGAAGGTAACAGCAGTGGTGTTGCAAAATACTTGCTTGTAAGTAAAAATTGGAGGCTCTGAGGCAAGATGAGTTTGGTGTTGATTTAAGAGCACCAGTTCAACCCTGTTCAAAAAAAAAGCTCACTGTAATCAGTGCTAGTAACGGCAAATTCTGATAATTAAGCTTAATCAAAGGATTTCCGTGCCACATTCGGCTAGGTGACCAACAGGTACACGCTTGTTCTGTGCTCTTCAGCTGCTGACCATGTAGATTTCTGAAAGTTCACTGCTCTCTGGAGAGCAAAGACCTCTCAAAGAAGAGGTGGGTAGATAACATCGTTCCTCCTAGGTGGAATCTGCATCATCACTTGGTACGTGACCAGCTGTTGAATTCAAAAAAGGAAGCAGGGAAGGTTTATGAATTAGACATTGCACTTAATCTGAATCAAAAATCCACTGTTGCATTGAGATCAACAGAGCTTCTCCTGCGCTGCTCGTTTTCTTTCCTCTTGGATGGGTATTTTTAGTACATCAGTGGTTAGGCTGTGGTGCTCTTGCTTTCCCAAAGTCCCTGCTTGCACTTGTTGGTGGGGTACCTCCCTTGCCTGACTGCCATCAGCAGGATCATTTTACTGCCGCCTTGCACACTCAGTGTGGCTCATGATTAATGTGTGGACACCAGGAACGCTTATTGTAACAGACTTCTCCAACCTTAACAATTCTGTGCCTGAGGGAAGGTGTGGAGGTGTAAAGAGTATCTGGGGAATATCTAATGAGGCCTAAAGGGGATGGATAGAGTCATATACAAAACACAGGGAGTGTACAAACCTAGAGAAACGAACAAGGATGGAGAATGTTTAACTTGTATTGAGAAACTGGCTCTGTCACCCATGGAACGCTACAGCACAGACACCAGAACTGTTTCTTTGGAAAGCCTGGCGCGTCTCCAGGGACTTGGTAACTCCACTGCAGTATTTCTTTAACCCAGCCACGCGGCTGTTGGCGTAGCGCAGCGTTTCCTTATGTTGGATAAACTGATGGTCCTAATGCTCAGCAGCAAGTCAGTTCGTGTCTGCTTCCTGCATTTGGTGTTACTGCTCTTCCGTGGCTTGCAGGGAAACGTGGCGTCCCCCAGTGCTGCACCTGAACTGGTGGACTCTGGCTCCAGAGACCTGGGAAGTCCTGAGCCAGCTTTCACCCTCAGTCTGATTTTAATAAGCACTGGGTTTGGACTGATAAGGGGATGGGTGTGTTCCGTAGCTTTCTTTGCTGTCCATTGTAGTATCTGTGGTTGCTGTTTTTTCTTTTATCAAGCTTATACCGTGTCCTTGTTCATTAAATAATGGCCATTTAGCTGCTGCCATTGTGAAATAATTTGCTTGGGGTGAAACAAGAAAAGAAGCCTTTGGCATCTCAGGCCATCAAAATGCAAGTAATAGTCTCTCAGTCCGTTCAAAGAATGATTTGGCAGGTGCCCTTAATCACTTTTCCTTGTGAGATATACCTTCTGGAAGCCTTATTTCCTCTGGATCGTGCTCTTCAAGGTGATGATGCCTTTACATAGTCCAAGATTAAAAAGATGGTTTTGCTCATTTTTCTGACTTATTGCATGTATCATGAAAGTTTGGCTTGCTGCTTGTGTTCCAGCTCCCCATTCTGTTACGTGGTGCTTAAAATATATTGAAACCTGCACTTAAACCGTGGTCGGACTTGTCTGGAATTCAATATCCTTACCATATTGCAAGTGCACTGAAGGCTTTATTTGTGAGCATCGGCAACCAGCTCTGCAAACTGGCAAATCTGAGGTTATTGGCTTAAGGGTCTGGGCTTTTTTTTGGTGTTGCTGGTTTAGTTGTAGCCAGTTAAATTTGACTCTGAAGCTTTGTGATCTGAATAGACCTATTTAGTGGTCACAGTGTAACGTAGGGGTACTGCTGTGCTTCACTGGTTCTTCTCACAAATGAACACTTTAAATGCACTGGTAGTCACATCCTTGCTATGAAATTCTTTTATTGAGCAAGGGCAAAGAAGTAAATCACTTCCCTGCTTTCTCAACAGGTGTGTAGAAACCACCTGGCAATACACGGCTACCTCGCGTTTCTTCTGGTACTTGAGTGGTGGTTTTTTTTAATGTGGTTGATACTGTCTTGATCTAATATCAGAGTCTCTGCTGTTAAGCAATTCCACTCCTCTTGCTTTTGCCCACTCATGTCTATTTTGGAGCTTTTATATACTGATATTCCCAGTCGCCGCGTTACGAGCATGATTCTTTGTTACTGGGAATGGGAGGTGCTTAAAGAGCTCGTCAAGCCACAGGTGTTTCTCCTGCTGTCTCATCCTGTCTGCCCTGATATTTTCTACAAGTCTGCTTCATCTTCTCAATACCCCAAGAAAAGCCTGACAGAGGTTTTTCTTTAGAAGTGATGTACTCCCAGGCAGGAAAGTGAAAGGGCATGGGAGGCAGCAGTTACTTCCAGGGCTACTCCAAAACAGTTCCTTGTAGGTTCAACTGTTTTGGTCTCTTTGTCCAGTAAAAGATCACCTTCTAGAAACATGTGTCCCAGGATCTGTTGCAGTCGTTTAGGCTGACTTGCTTCACTTTCTTGAATGGATTTCACAAGCTAGGTAATGAGCTTCACTACTGGAAATGGCTAAATTAAATGGTAACTTTGAAAAGCTTTTTTATTTTTACCTTTCTTCTTTTCTTTTAATCTTCACAGGCACAACGTCTGTCAACGCTTTCGCTTCAATATGAGAAGAGGTTAACAGATGAGCAGAAAGGAGGAAGGAAGAAGATAAAGCTAATCAGCAATACAGTATGTGTTGTCTTATGTCTATGCCATTTCTTTGATCTGCAGACTGCTTTAATCTGAATTGCAAATTTCCAGGCAGATGGGTGACTGATGCCAGAGCAATTACATTTTTTCTCCAAATTGTAAATATTTGTCCATGCACATCTGAAAGCTATTTCTGTCATGCTCTTTCTCAAATCTAGATGTCCCAGGCACAATCAAGCACAGGTCCAGGTAGGGTGAGTCAGTGAAAAGAACTGTTTTCTGACATTTGCTACCTTGTGAACATTTTCTCCTAGACCAGCTGTGGTGGGTGGTTTCATTCTTTTCGATTAGAATAGAACAGATCAGTTGGAAGGGGCCTGCAAGAGTCACTTGGGCCAACTGCTGATGGAGCCTTGAACAGTAGAACTGACCAGGTTTGGGTAAGCGATCACATCCCAACCCCACCTGTGGTGGATCACTACATTTGCAGCCGTGCATTATGATTTTGCCCTGTCTCCAAGCTCAATTAACTCATTATGCAGTGAGTTGCTGAAGAGTCACGATAAATTCATGAGAAGTCACCATAAACTCGTGAGAGCCCCCTGGGTGATGGGGGGTGCAGTAGTTGTCCAAGGTCCTGCGCTAAGTGAGCGCTGTCAGGCTCCTAGTCGTGAGGGAGACAAAACTAGTAGAGGTGTAGAACTGGATCCTGGAGCTGGTAATATTCCAGATGTGAGGAAGGGAGCAGGTTCACTGCAGAACGTTGTGTTTGCAGTTTGTTTGCTGTCTGATGTCATGGTGAGTCAGCCCAGTCCTCTGTAGCAGCTTGAAGTAAAGGTTTGGAGTCAAAACCATTTCTCTTCTTAAGCCTTCTCCTAAGAATAGAGTTGTGCAATGAGACTGACTGCCTTCTCGAGGAATATTTCTGAAGCAGTCGCTCTTGTCAGCAGAGGTGACCTGCATCGCTCTTCTGTGAGGGAATGAGCACTCACAGGGATTAACATTTTAGAAATGGGTATTATAATGAGCTGGGGAAACGAACAATATACTTGTGCCTGAGGCATAATATACTTGTGACAAGGGTCCAACAGCTTCTGTGTTCCACACGTGTGAGCATGTTGTAATGCACAGGCACTTTTGTGAAGGACGGGTTGTTCTGAATCTGTTTCAGGTCCCTGGTGCTTGTGTTTCCCAACACGAGAGAGTAATCTCGCTTGCTCGTGTCAATAGTGCCCTCAAGAAATGTCTTAGAGGAACCAAAATTTCTGAACACCTTCCATTCTTTTGTTTCTCCCACTTCAGAGATTAATGTTTCTCAGTTAATTGGACATTTCTAGGAAGTAGGCCAGTTAGATTTAGGTTTTTTTCTGTGGAACTAAAACTGGTTTGATTTTTTTGGGGGTGGAAATAACACATGCATTACGAGCATGACTCCCATAATTGCAAGAGACGGTGATCTGTGAGTTGAAAGCGTTCGTTGTAAATATGTTACTTCCATCTGCCTTTGTGTGAGAGTAATTCCTAAAGTCATGCTGCTTACTGGGAAGTCTTCCTGCCTTTGCAGGAAGCGAAAAAACCGAAACCAACAGAGCCCAAGAAAGCCCGAGCTGCAGCATACATCGCGACGGTGAAGGAGACCCTGAGCCGAGAGAACTACGATCTCTTCTCTAAGGCTCTCCAGCACTACAAGAGTACAGATGACTTCCACACTATGTTGTCCCAGATGACCTCTCTCTTTACAGAGGATGAAAAAAACCACGTCTTGTTACGAGGTGGGGTGACATCCCCGGGATATTTATGTTACGTGACCTTTGCCTTTCTGATAGACTTGGGTAGACGTGTTTTGGATTTTGAAGTGCAAATCAGTCACCATGATGATCGTGAAGGTTCGTTGTCTTGTATGCCCGGACCACATGAAAAATCATCCCAGTCTAATTATTACATGTTAGTTTGCATCTTGACAGGCTTGAAAAAAAATCAGATTCTGTGGAAACTTGTAGTATAGTGTATTCCTTGTGACTTAGGAGGTAAGGTGAGGAGTGTGGTTGGTTGAGTTGGGTAGATGCGCTCATAAGGGCTCAGTGTTAATGCAGTAAATAAGTAGACAGACATTATATCTAGAGTTTTTCTGTTTAAATAAAGTGATCTGGGCAAGCGTGGATAGCTTTGATATTTTCTTGGCTTTTCACAACTGCGTTGACAGGAACTGGACTCCTGCCAACATTTGTTCTAGTTTAACAGGGTGTTTTTTCTCTGTGATTTTTCATTTCCCTCTCAACTTGGGAGCAAATGGGTGCATTTTTCTGTGACTTTTTTTCCCTTTACTAAAATAAAAAAGCATAGTAATGCATCCTGTAAAATATTTAAGGTTAATTTTAAAGTTAAGGAATGGGTAAGTCAGTATGAGCACTTAGTACTAAGAGTAGCTACAGTCTGTCCCTGAATTTGCTGATCTCACTATGTAAATAAAATATTTGATTGCCAAATTAAGGGCTAAGTCTGCTTTTCGCAAGTGGCAGGCACCTGAAACCTACAGTTCATTTGACGTTTAGGATTTTGGTTGGCAGGCGTTTTAGGGCAAATAAGAAAGGTGTAAAACTAACAGTGTATCAGTTACTCCAAGTATCAGCCCAGCAGATACTTTGGCCCCAAAGTCTATGAGGTAGCTCGTGATGTTTTACTGCAGGTATCCGTTTCAGGGAGAGGTAAGCTAGTTCCTGGTCACAATGAAAAAGTTGCACTTTATTACCTACTGGTAATATTGCCAGAAGTTTGCATGATAGCTGACCTTTTGTAACTTATAAGCGTGCTTATTGCGTAAGTGTTAGATAATGACAGTTAGATTTTAGGTTATTTAGCTGCGCTTTTTAATCTTCATGTTACCTCGCCTAGAAGTCCTGTCATTGTAGGCTTCTCTGTCATTTAATGACTGATTTTTCTTTTTTTTTTTTTTCTTTCTTCCCCTTCTTCTCTCTCACTAACGAAAGATTTTTACCAGTTTGTTCGACCTCAGCATAAAAAACAATTTGATGAAGTGTGTTGCAATCTGACTGGAGTGGGCTGCGGCTACAAACCTGAGCACAGCCTCCTGTGGGAAGAGAGGGAGCTGCTGGCCAAGAAAACAGGTGAGGAGCTTGGCTCAGCAGTTCTGTCATTCCATGGGCCCCTTGTATTTCTGCGTATTAGATGCATCTTGATCTACAAGGCTGGAAGGCAATTTGGTTTAATCAGTAGTGAGCTAAAGCTCCACTCTCAGTGCCTTACCATGAGTGTCAGTTACTGCATCATTTGTGAGGATGCTGTTTTGTTTCAAAAGGGGGTTTTACAGATCTATTTAAATCATTAATCTGAGTTTAAAAACTTTCTGTGTGTCGTCTTTGATATCCTGATAGAGCCACCAGCATTGAGATGTACCAGAATTGTGCCTAGAGGGCACCAGAATTGTGCCTAGAGTGTAATCCTGTCCTCATAGAGCTTCTGAAATTTTTGAAAGCCTGGAACAACGAAGTTCTAAAAAAAGCAGGGTATTAGCTCATTCCCTCTTATCAGAGAAGCACTTCAACAGGTGTTTTCAGCACGGAATGGCATACTTTTGACATGCACTATTCTATGTTCATTCTGCCCTAAGCTCCCTGTTAACAGACTGGTTTGATTTAACAGAAGAAAAGCAGAGGCAGCTGAAAACCAAATTCTCAGAAGACTTGGGTGCTCAGCTAAACCCTAGGCTCCACTTGAACCGGGGAGGAGTCCACTTGAAGACAGGACTGAACAGTGCAGGTACTTCTCACAGTAAATAAAAGCACAGTCCCTAGATAACACAAATTATGTTTTATTTCACCACAGACTACAAATTCTGGTGGGAACCAATGTTTTTTGTGTTCACCTGGCACAGCAGCTCGCGTTCTGTGGGTAGGGGCGATGGCAATTCAGAATTTTCAGCAAGGATCATGCAAAGCAAAACACAAAAAACCAAAAAATTTACTCAAGGTGCTTATAAAGGAACGCAAGTAAAGCCAGAAGCTTGCGCTAGAGACTGAGCTGGCAAAGGTCACTGAGGGAAAAGGTGATGTGAGCACAAGAGTGCTGGGCTTCCTGTTTGTCCAGGGCTCATGAAAGAGCCTTTTAAGGGGTGTAATTTTAGATTACACACATAGAAATCCAGGTATGAAGAACGAATCGTTTCCTGTTTAGTTATCAGTAATGTATGTACACTCCTCCTGTGGACAATCTGGTTTTTTATGCTGAAACAGAGACTGGCAAATGTGTTCTCACAATCTCCACACGCATCCCTCTAACTTCATGCTGCCCAGTATTTATCTTTTGAAATCAAAGGCTTGGTTGCCATTTGATTACAGATCTTCCTGTGAACAGCTGGGGAATTTTCTTGTATTTCTCACAAGGAAATGAGTAGGATAGTTGGACAGTTTAGAAGTCTTTCTTCAGAGGTTAAAGAATAGTCAAAGGCTAATCCTTCCTTTTATAATTTTTTTTTTATTATTATTTTAAAAGGTAATTTTTCCTGGAAGGCTTTAAAAGCTTTTCATATATGAAGCCATGTTACTGCTTTTGATTTTTTTCCCTGGTTTGTTTTGTATTTTAAGAACACTTGAACAAAACAGAGTCTTTGCTAATTATTTTGTCCTGAGGTCTGCAAGATTGATTTTGTTGCTTCCACGAAAAGTGATTGAGAAAATAGCAATAAATGGATGTACTGTTTTTGTTGCTCACTCCTTAAGTAGAGTATGCTCCTGTGAAAGCATCCAAAGGGTGTGTGATATGCCCTAAAAGATACTGAATACAAAATGCACACCCATGTCTTTTCGCTTTCAGGAAGTTGAACAAAACCCAGCATTTAAAACTTAATTATCTTATTGAACTTCTTGAGAAGTTCTTTAGTGCAAAGATCTACGTACCAAAAGATGTGGCTGGTTAATTTAAATCCATTTCTTATCATATACTTCATCCACATTTGCATGCCTGTAATATGCAAACCAGAATTTTTGCCTCTAAAACGCAGCAGGAACCAAAGGCTGACGTTTGGAACCAAAGTCCACGTGGAGGTTAGCAGGACGGTCACAGCTGCTCTCAGCGCGCTGTCGCACTCCTGCGTTGCTCTTTGCTCTCCTGTGGGTTGTTTGGCGTTAGCTGTTATTTTTTCACGTTATGTTTTCCTGTTGGGAAATACGCACACGTGTCTTTCTCCTTTTATTAATAAAAGGGGTGGGAAATCTACTCCGTACAGTTCCTCTTACAAGTTTACTTGCCAGCATAGAATCCTAGAACGGCTCAGGTTGGAAGGGACCTTAGACATCATCTGACCCACCCCCCCTGCCATGGGCAGGGATGCCTTTAACCAGCCCAGGTTGCTCAGGGCCTCATCCAACCTGGCCTGGAACATCCCCAGGGACGGGGCAGCCCCAGCCTCTCTGGGCAATCTGTTCCAGGGTCTTGCCACCCTCGCACTGAAAATTTCTTCCTAAGATCCAACCTAAACCTATTCTTCAGTTTAAATCCATTTCCCCTTGCCCTACTGCTGGCTGCTCTTGTAGAAGATCCCTCCCCAGCCTTCCTGGAGGTTCCCTTCAGGTATTGGCAGGCAGTGATAAGGTTCCCCCAGAGTCTTGTCTTCTCCAGGCTGAACCATCCAAGTTCTTTTGGCCTGTCCTCATAGCAGAGCTGCTCCAGCCCCTAGATGATCTTTGTGGCCTCCTTAGAGCCATTATAGCTGGTTAAGCCACGTTTAAAATGCTTCTGTTCCTTTGGTGTTAACACAAAAACCTAATTTATTGCTGACCTCTGTGCATCACGTCTTCTGCATCACCTTTTGCTCATTCCCTAGTGACCAGCTGATGCATTTCCCCATTTGAAATATCAAACCAACTCCACAAGATGCTAAAAGGAATTCTAGGGATTGCTTCCCAGGAGAAGCCCTTGGCTCTGCCCGAGGCCGTGCCGTGGGGACCTGTGGGGCTGTGCCCACAATGTTGGTTTCACCGCTTTGAATCAGCCCATCCTGTCTGAAGGAAAAGAGGAGTGGATGTGAAGGAGCGAGCTCTTTGTGCCTCCCCAAGCCTGCTCACGTGTGCTCTTTGTCTCTCAGGGCTGAACGCCAGTCGGGCTCGGAGGAAAGATGCTGAAGAAGCTTCAAGCTCGAAGAGAGATCCCTACCAGCTCCTCAGCACTTCCTACCTCAACGACGTGAGAAGGGCTTTGGACAAAAGTGCCTACAGCCGTTTCCATGAAGCGCTGCTGGCTTACAAGAGGACAGATGACTATGATGCCATGATAGCAGTGATAGCAGCCCTTGCCACTGACAGACCAGAAGACTTTCATCTCCTACAAAGTAAAGGATTTATTTCCTTTTAAATTGCTTCTAGCTGAAAAGGTGATGTAGGCGCTGCAGTCTCACATGAGGAATGACCTTTCACCGGTCATCAGTTTGCAAATTCTGCACTTTTAGGAGAAATTTGTAGAATTGGTGAGCTTCCCCTCTCCCATTTTTTGGCTTAGCGAACCAGATAAGTGGAGCAGGGGGAAGACGTGTTAAATGAGAGTCACTTAAAGAGTGAGAAAGGTCAAGGTTATAAAACATTATCTCTGTTTGCTCAGTTAGAAATTGTTGATTGGAAATGTTAGGTAAAAACCTCAGGAATTCCAGTCCTAACCTTCAGTCAAATTATTTCATTGCCTCTTTTTTCCCTTCTCAGTTACTACATATGGTTCAGAAAAGACAGTGCTGACTGTTGAACTGACTCAGTTTTGTTCTCCTGCTCACTGACTGTTACCGACGCTGTCTTGAATCAATTCCAGGTTTTGGGATAAGCAATCACTTTTGATTCAC
>NW_009697125.1:0-4461 GCF_000703405.1 Apaloderma vittatum
GAGCACTGGAACAGGCTGCCCAGTGAGGTTGCAAAGTCGTCTCTGGAGACATTCAAAACCCACCTGGACACATTCCTGTGTGGCTGCCCTAGGTGATCCCGCCTTGCCAGGCGGGTTGGGCTAGATGATCTCTAGAGGCCCCTTCCAACCCCAAACATTCTATGATTCTATGATAAGGAGGCATCAGTATGATTCACTTGCTGCTTGCAAGTCCTAGATGAAGAGGCTGTTGGTGAAGTTGGCTGTTCTGCCAACAGCTAATTTTAAACAATTGATTGCCAGCTGTCTCTTGCAGCATGCCAGGTGAGAGGCAACATAACTTTGTCTGTGGTTAGTCCCCAAATTCGTTTTGTCACACTGATGCTCTGGTTTGACTATGTGAGTTTTTATTCTGAAGACTTAATTTTTAAGAGTATCCATTGTGTGCTGACAGCTGCCGTAGCAGTAGATTGCTGAGACAAATTTCTCCCTCCTCACTGCCTCCATCCTGTGAAGCAGGTGGGAACTTTGTATTTTGCACGAGCAACTTTTTCTTGCCTTTGTGCTGGGGAACAGTAGAATGTTTCCTGCCCTGTTCTGTTCTTGTCAGCATGAGCAAGTTGGGGAGGAGGAGAGGAGCAGAGGGATGGGGCTGGCTCACACTTGGCTGAGTGGTTCCTGACTCACCAGCCTGGAGGACTTCCACCACCACTTAGAGTACTTGGGGGACGAAGGAGAGCTGCACAAGTGGAGACTGGCATGCTCCAGGGCAGGGTGCGCATGCTCCTTGCCCACACCTGTCTGTTCCAGCAGTGCCCTTGTAGGTACACATGCACAAACAGGTACTGTTGCCTTGCTGCCATGTCCTGCCAGTCCTGCTGGGAGCTGTAGAGGCTAAAAGTGACATCCAGTTAAGGATCTCACATTTGCGAATGTCATACCTCTGTCCTTATTTCCTAGGCTGCTGTGTCAGTGTGGCTGCCCTCAGTTGAAGCCAGGAGCTGTTTGCTTCCAGACTGTGTAGCCCTTTTAGCCTTGAAGATGAAGAGTCTGGTGTAAGGGCTTCATAGCCCAGTGCCAGGAGAGGAGGAGGGCAGCCTTCATGGCTCAGACAGACATCACCTTCAAAGCAGGTGCATGGGAGAGAGTATGCTCGGACTGGAAGAGCTGCTGACAGGCAGTGCCTGCCTGCGAATTGGTGAGCTGCACCTGTTACAAAGCAAATGGTCCAATTTCATGAAAATTGTTCCCTTTAGCTCCTCTTTTATAAGCTGTACATACAGGGGCATTGCTACACTGCACAGCTATACAGTATGCCAGACAGTGAAGAGCACAACATATGGCAGCCTTTGCTAGCTGATACCACTGTTGACATGGCAAAATGGCTTAATTTCCACAGTGCCAGGTTGCATGCATTTACCATTCTGCAAATGTTTTCCCTTGTCACTTCTAGAATCTTAATTTGTTGGTATGGTAGACAACGGTCAACAGCTTGCCTTTCATTTTTGGTACTGCTTCTGGAAGGGCTGTGTCTGGTTATAAATGTGCTGCATCCATGTATCATTACTGTTGTTTGAGCTCCAAGAATCCTGGAGCTATTTATTTATGCTGCGATCTGCAACTCAAACCTATTGCTTACTAAAAGCGTAGAGTCTATATGGAGCCCTGTCTTCAGCCATCACCTTGCTACCACTGCAGGCAGAGAATTGGTGGCTTATCGCCCATCGGTAACCCCTTGCAGAAGTGGGAGGGAGGGCGAATGTTGGGCTCCCTTGGAATGGCTGGAAGGAAACTGAGGCCTGCAGGTGAAATAGGTCATGGAGATTCTGTGTTAGAGCGAAAACACTAAAAGCAATAGGGTAGAGGAACTGAACCTGGAGAAGATGGAAGGGTGAGAGGAGTGGGAACAGGAGGAAAACTAGAGGGTTTGGGCTGGTTCTGGGAGGAAGAGGACTTGATCCATGTCAGAGAATCAGGTAAGAGTTTACAAGGGTATCAGAAAGAGCAACAAAGGCAGAATGAGAACACCTGTAACACATTCTTGGTTACAGAGGTGCCCAAGCAGGCCTGCAATTAATGGGAAATGGAGCAGGCAATCTCTGGGAGGTTCAGGAGAGGAGAAAACAAAACAGCTAGAAGAAAGTTAAAGCAAAGGGAGGGAGAGCTGTAAGTGGAGCCAGTACCCCTTTGAACATCAGTATCAGCCAGATGGTTTGAATTTCAGTGCACTTAGTTTTCCTGATGGTGCCAGATGCTCCATTTTCAAAGGAGGTGTGGAGGGTGCTTTCCTGTAATTTGAGATAGAAATAACACTTTGGATGGAAAAACATTTTTGTCCTTTTCTTCTAGTGATGGGGCATGGCTACCCAGTCAGCCAACTGCATGCTGAAAGGAGTGGAAACTGCAGCTGTACCCCTGTGCAAACCACAACAGTCTCACAGGTTTTCAGGGAACCTTCTGTCCTCTTCATCAGTTGTTTTGCCTGCTGTCTAGAGCACAAGGTTTTATAGTGAAGAGTGTGTGTGGAGGTGTGACTTTCTGCCTAGACTAGTATGCACTGGAGCTTCTTCTGTCCCTAAACTCAGAAGTCACAAAGCGATGAACATGCTTCTGAGGCTTAAACTCAGGAGAGGAGTGTGGAAAGTGCGGTTCCTGCTTTTGAAGAAGAAATGGTCTGTTTTTACAGCAGCTGTTTCAACATCCTGCTAGATGTATATCTGAAGGGAGGGAAACTATCCCAAATGCTCAAAAATCAGATACTATCGTCTACAACATGAGAGACCATGGCCAGTGATACTGGGTTACACTACAGCAGGAGCTGTCATATGAGAACAAATAATAGAAAATCTGTGAAGTATTGGTGGGAAGTGAGTCTTGCCAAATATTAAAGACTAGTGTTCAAAGGCAAGAGTTTTTGTGCTTGAGTGGCTCTCTATGAGCTTCTTTGTGAATGCCTTGAGCTAACTATGCCATGGCCCAGAGAGTGGACTCCTGCTGACCTCCAGTGTAATCCACTCCAACTTGTTAGGCAGCTCTTCTGTGGGCACTGCACAGCATAGCTGTTGAACAGTTATGGTGTAAGACTCTGAGCTGGGTACATTTGATCTGTGGCATCCCAAGCTGGGAATTTTGTCAAAATTTGCTAAAAGGTTTTGATTAACTGTAGCCCTAACAGGGCTTAGAAAGGACATAAGCCATAGTAGGTCAAGCTTGTCACTATTGCAAGTCAGCAAGAGATATTGACAAAGGTTTGGACTTTCTCAGTTCTTCTGTTGTGATGTCCATTGAGCTGCCTTCAGATGAGCACATGTGGGCTCTTCCTTGCTATCTTCTGCACCTTAGACTGAGGCTCTATGTCTGTGTGGCTAAACAGGCAATAAAGCTGAGTGTAGCTTGACCAGACTGCAAGGGCATATTTCCACAAAGTGAGGCTTTTGTGCAAGGGCTGAACAAGTGTGTAGACAACGCAGAAGGACAGAGGTGTCTGTCTGTTTCTCCTTCCTTTACCTGTCCCAGAAGCAACCAGCTTTTGGGAGCTGGCATCCTATAACTCTGCACTTCTCTCCTCCTGCATGTGTTACCATGATCTACAGTGGGGAGTTTCGATACTGTTTTTTGGTATGCCAAAGCTGAATTCCTTGATGAATAGAGGAGAGAGGAAGGGAAGCTGAGTTCCCTTGGGATGTGGAGGAGAGAGGAACCTCTCTGTCTCTATTCTGTATCTTTGAGGGTTACAAGGCTTAGAGCTCACAAGGAAGAAACTGTTTCATCTTCACCCTGGTCTTACTGAGGGGATGTGTATCACGGCAGTCCCTGTCTAAGTACCAGCCTTGGCAGTTCAGAGTTTCAGAAATGATATGTAGGATAAGGGCTCTAGTTCCCAGCAGAAGAGCTTGCTAACTACTGTGGATGAAGACATCATAGCTGGAAAAAACAAAGGCAGAGGTGGCACGCTCGCTTGCTTAGCATGGCAATTTCTCTGTGGTGGCAAAACCCTGCAGTGCCATCTCTTTGTTGCAGGGGCATTTGGCAGCCACTTTGACCACAGATACACCTCAAGCTCTCTTGCCCAATTCTTAATTTCTGTGTTAAAGCAACACGTGGTAAACAACCCATGCCAGAATGGAGGCAGAAACATACATTTTTCTCTTCAAACCTATAAAGAAACCCAGTTCCTGTTTTGAAGAACAAACTCGGGCCTAGACAAGCTTCAACTTCTCATCTTCTGTGCTCTTGAAATGTAGAATCATAGAAGCGTCAAGGTTGGAAAGGACCTTAAGATCATCAAGTCCAACCTACAGCCCTACACCACCGTAACACTAAACCATCTCCTGAAGTGCCACATCCAGCTGTTTCTTAAACACGTCCAGGGATGGTGACTCTACTACCTCCCTCGGCAACCCATTCCAATGCTTCACCACCCTTTTGGTAAAGAAGTTTTTGCTAATATCCAATGTAAACTTTCCCTGGCACAGCTTGAAC
>NW_009697126.1:0-2751 GCF_000703405.1 Apaloderma vittatum
TGAATTGTTCTATGATTCTATGATTCTATCTAGTATTTTTGGTTTCTCCAAAATTTAATTTTTGCTTTCTCCTGAAAACGTACCACAAGCAAGCTTGACAAAGCATTGAATCCAAGGAAGTTTGCAGTCTCGAAAAACTAATGAATGTCCTAATTACAGGGTTCAGCATAAAAGGATACCTTCTACCTTGGACCTCAGCCACTGTTGTCTGGGATGGTGGAGTCTCAGTAGCTTTCGGAGTTTTCATTTTTGAACAGAACAGATACTGCGCTATTCTCCAAAGAAGTAGCAAGAAGCAGAAGATCCATATGTTTAGTTCAGTATGGAGAGGGGGCTTTTGGATATATGATTTAGATTCCCTTGGGATTACCACTTGCGCTGCAAGCAAGAGAGAGATAACATTGGTAGAGGAATACAGATTTTAATCTTCTACATCTTTCTTTCCATGACTGATGCTGTTATTCCTTAGTCTCAACATGATAAAAAATGCTGTTGCACGTGAAAGAGCCTGCTGACAATGGAAATGGGGAGCAGTAGCATCTTTCCTTCTGCCCACAGGGGCTTCAGCATGGAGTGATGGTTGCTGACCTTTCCCATATCTTGATTTTATTCAGCTTTTTTTCCTATAGTTTTCCTGGTATATAGGGCAGTGATGTGTAGCAAGGCACTTGATGTGGTACTATTTGGTCATAATACATACAAGACCACCCAAGTTCTGCAAGGGGATGAGTTGGCTAGAGAAAGATACAGAGCAGTTGCTATGTAAATCTCCCTGAGAAGTGGACTTAAGATTTTGGGTATAAACAAGTGACTCTTCAGGACCAAAGAGGACTTTTTCCTCAAACAGAGAGGACAGTGAAAGGGCAAATCCTTACAGAGTTTGAGTGGTGCCTTGGAAAACCTCACTGGCCTTTCAGAAATGAAAGAATGCATCTGTGAAGAGAGGAGGGGAGAGCTGTTTAGGTTAAGTTTGTGGGTACCTAGACCTGTAGGAGAATTATTCTGCTGTTGAATTTCCATCTCACTTACATAGTTGTGATGGCACATGCATGGATCATATGTGGTTTTAATTCTCTCTCTGGAGTGAGATATTTTTTTTTTCTATGAAGTACCTTGCTTTTAGTTCAAATGGCTTGAATTGAAAAGGCTATGTTGTAGAAAATGAATCTAATTTTTAAAGTAGCTCTGTTGGATTCTAAAATTCAGCAAAGCAAAAACATCTACAATGACTGAGAGCTAGTGCAGATTACTGAGATTGCAAAAACGGAGTATAAGTAAGCAGGACAACAGAACAGCAAAGGCATTAAGTCACAGAATGCATTGACCACAACACTTAATTTGATTACTCCACTATTTACAATTTGTGTTTACCTATTGCATAATAGGAATACTAAAATCCTACCAAGAAACTAATATTTTTGCATGATGGGAAAAGGTATAAGGAGTAGCTGAATCTAGATTAATGGGGCCATAATTGGTTCTGTTTCTGTTATTTTTTCATGAGGTTGACAGTTTGAATCTCCTGAAGTTCTGTGAAAATATTATTACAATCCATTTAAGAGTTTGGAGTGTAGCAGTTAATAGTAAAACCAAATTCTGCTGAATGTAGTATTTTCATCTGGTTTGTGGTTTTGGTAACAATGATGTAAATTTTCACTAGATTTTCTACATTTTATTCCATTTCAGAAACATTTTATGAGTGATAGAGAGGAAGATTAAGCGCAAGGAATACTGCTTCAATGCTGCTTGTTTTCTCACTTAGTATTACTGTTTGTGTCCATGTTGATTTGTGTATGATGTAGACTTCATCAAGGGAAAAATATTCAAGATTCAAAAATAACTGATTTTTTGTTTGTTTTAATAATAAATAAATAAATAATATATCTCTGGAAAGTTAGAAGAGTGAATCCAGCCCAGTGGTTAGGTTACCTGAAACGGAGGAAATCTTGCTGGACAGGGAGGTGGGGGGGGTGTGAAACAGTTCTTGCCTAACAAAAAGGAAGCAGCAGCAGAGGTAAGAGGAGGAAATTTTGTCATCCTGGCCTAAGAGCAAAAGCAAATTCCGGAGTTACTGTCCCCTGTGAAATTTAAACTTAAAGGTACGTTTGTCTGTGGGCTGCTGTCTTGAACGTCACAGCTCATCCTAAGAGTCTGGCAGGAGAACAAATAGTAGAGGCATGTTTTTAAAGTGAACAGAATCCACTGAAGCAGTAAATGGAGTTTGCTCAGTTCTGGTTTGAACAGTGTAATATTTAACCAGTCTCTCAAAATACAAACAAATGAATTCACCTGCTACAGTATTGCAGGACTTAAATTAGTTAGAAGGTCTATACGTTGAAATCAGTGCTTTACACTGTAATTGTAGATACATATTGAATCACTGAATTCTGTGGGTGAAATACGGTGCTTGCAGCAGCCCAGGTAATGAAGCGGCTTTATGCTATAGGGAGACTATCTCTTTCTAACATTCATAGAATTGAATAATAGAATTGTCAGGGTTGGAAGGGACCTTAAAGGTCATCTAATTCCAACCCCCCTGCCATGGGCAGAGACATCCCCCACTGGACCATGTTGCCCAGAGCTGCATCCAGCCTTGCCTTAAAATCTTCCAGGGATGGGGCTTCCACCACCTCTCTGGGCAACCTGTGCCAGTATCTCACCACCCTCATGGTGAAGAACTTCTTGCTAACATCCATTCTGAATCGATTCATCTCTAGTCTTAACCCATTCCTTCTAGTCCTACCACTACCC
>NW_009697127.1:0-2210 GCF_000703405.1 Apaloderma vittatum
ACCTGCGGTGGAGTGATCCTCCTTGAGGGAGAAAGTTGCCTTTTCTTTTCTTATTTATTTGAATAGGAGAGGGCTTTGGGTTCTTTTTGCGTTTGGTTTCTTTTCTCCCCGCCTTTCCCTGATGGCAGCTGAGCAGGATGCGCTGCGGGGATGGCGATGCCCGGCGCTCCCTTGTCGCTCGTTCCGCTCCTCCTTCTAGGAGAGCCAGGGTTTCAGGGCTCCCAAGGGAAAGGGGTTCTTCGTTTTGCAAGGAGTGTGATTTTCATACAGATGAGGGGTTTCCCCCTGTGTGCTGCTGTCCTCGGATCCGTTTCGGACCCTGCTTCTTCCGTCCCTCGCGAACAGAGCGGAATTGTTCTCTCGCCGGTGGTTAAAAACGGCTCCGCTCTAATTAAATGAGACCGAACCGTGGTGGTTTGGGGCAGTGATGTTGGAAGGGCCCAGCTCGGTGTTGGAAGATGTTTTGTTTCGATCAAAAGATCTGGTTTTTAGGGATTGTGGAGATGAAAAGTTTACTGGCGCGAGTGAGAGCGTTTTTGTCTTAGGGAAGGAAATAATAAATCTGACCGTTCACTTTGGAAATAGGAAGTTCAGTGTCTACCACAGTTAAGTCTGTGTAGCTTCTCCATGTAGAATGACCCTTTGTGTAAATCATAGAATCACAGAATGGCTGAGGCTGGAAGGGACCTCAGAGATCATTTAATCCAACCTCCCTGTCATGGGCAGGGACGCCTCTCAACTAGATCAGACGACACATGGGGACCGAACGGGTTCTGGACTCTACTGGTTGTAAAGAACAACTTTTTGTTATATATCCACAGCTAAAGCCTTGTGTAAACAACGCGAGCAGGAAAAAGGGAGTTTCTTGAGTCTAAATAGAGCCCAAGTTAACTTTAGGAATGATTTTTGAATTCTGTGTGTAGATACCTAGGAAAAGAGAGCATGACTTAAATTACTAGCAAAACCTCGCTGGCCAGTTACGCCGTGTGAGAGCTGTGAGTAACGTGAGCGCTGAGGATTCAGGACAAATAGCAGAAACGCTACAGGTGGCAGTGGCTCTCTAATTTTCCAGATACCTGCATTGTGATGTGGAATGGGAAGGGTATTTCTGAAAGACTTGAATGACCGAATCGTCACATAGTATGTGCTGCTGTTACAAACCAGTGACACATGAAAGCAGGTTCCTCTTCTGCAGGAACTTGTGTCTCCTGCTGTGGCGGAGGCGACTGCCTGGACCCGGCTTTCCAGGAATCGATGTCTCGGGAGTGGTTGAGAAAGGGCGAAAAAAATGTGAAATAAACCCAGTGTTTTGAAATATACTTTAAGCATATTTGGATATGCAGTGTGGGAAATTGTATGCGTAGTAAAAGAACTAGACTTAGATGTAAATTAAGAGGAAAAAAAATACTACACAGTTTCAAACAGCACAAGGTGATGTGCTCAGTTGGGATTCCGCTGGTATTTTTTTGTTTGTGTCCACTGCTCTGCAGAGCAGTTTGTTATTGTTTTATAATAGGTTTGTTTTTCTTTAATAGTTTATTTTCTTTTTCCTGCAAGTTAGCTGAGAGGGATGATCCTCAGCGAAATTAGGGTATTTCTCTGTTGAACTGGAGGGGTGTGAGAGTTGAAAGTAGATGTAGAGTTGCAAAGAGATAAAACTGGATTCAGAGCTAATTGACTGTGGCGATTCCCTGGCCTATACTACGCTCTTAGATGTGATTTTGAGAGGGGATAACTTATTTTTGGTGTCGCTGGGTTTCCTCCTGAGGAAGATGAATATTCACTTTGGTTAACGCACGTTTAACACATCTTTGTGGTGTTCAGAAAGGCTGTTGCCGTACACTGTGAGGCTTCTGGTGCTTTATTTGTTGCTGCTTGTGAAACTTCCAGGTTGTGGAGAACTGATGCAGCAGTTACATAGTCCCAAACAGAAAGGGAGAAGGTGCTGTTGGGCTGAATGTGCTAACAGTATGAATATTTTTCTTCCTAACTGTTGGCCATGACCAGTCCTGGAGTCTGACAGCAAAACAGAAGCAGCTGCTTGTTCCTACATAGGATTGTTAATTGAGCTGCCATCATGTGTAGTATTATCTGTGATATGGAGATGCAGTATACTTCAGGTGTATGCTTCACTAGAGCAGAAGTAACAGGAAGGTATTTCTTGTTGTGGGTTATTTTTGTTTCAGTGGTGGGAGCTCAGGAATGTCTAT
>NW_009697128.1:0-2340 GCF_000703405.1 Apaloderma vittatum
AAAAGCGGGTGGATGGCGCATGTGGGATGGGGTCCTGCGAGCTGCTGGGTGCCGCGTGGGAAGTGCCGAGCGCGCAGACCCCTCACCGAGCACGACGGGAGCAGAGGGGAACCGGGGTCTCACCAGAAGAGGTCCTTAGAGTGCTTAACAGAGAGATTTTGCTACTACTTAAGTACCAAACATTGGTATCCACACCAGTTTGGGATGGTTTGGAAGGTTGTCCTGCGATCTTTTGTTTTGTCAAGTTTGTTAACTGAAAACATAGAAGCGGATTCTTTTATTTTTTTTTTCCTTCAAAGGATGAGCTTTAGTGCCTATTATTGCTGCAGGTTGGCTCTGTAAGTTTTAAGGTACAGAAGTAAAACAATTTTTACAAATGGAAGTAACATTTACTTAACGTATTTCAAAAATTTTTTTTGTGTATATAATGTGTCTGATGTAATTTTTAATGAACTGGGCAATTTTGTATTTTAAAAATTGCTAACTGCAGCGAAGTAACAGTAGCAAAGCACTACACTGAAACTCTAAACTAAAATTGTGAAGGTAAATATGATTTGGGCTTACCTTAGTTCTAATTGGTTACAGCGGCTTAGAAATGTATGTATATAATATTGTGGCTAAGTGTAATAATCTCGGTGTTTAATGATGATTCTGTAATTCATAACAAAGCTGTACAATTTATTTGTGCAAGCAACACAAGGCTCCAAAATATGTATCAGCGTTAGTAAATACTGTAGATTTTTATATATAAAATATATACACACTATTTTCTTATGTCATCTGCAACAGTTTTATAACTGTGTATCCTATTTTGATGTGACTGTATTTTTAACATGTTAAAATAATAATTAAGCTTATGTTGTTTTGTCTTTATTCTTAATTACTTGATTAGCTCAGAACTGGGCTTTTGCTCTTAGCACAATCACTTTTCATGAATATATATATATTTGTATGTCCTATTAAATTTGTACATGTTTAATTTTAGACTAAGCAATATGGATACAATCTATATAGTGCTTTTGCATTTTTACAGAAGCAGTGAGGTTATTGTTTGCTACACTGCTAAACCTTAACCTGTCATATGCAGAATGGGAATCATAATTTTCTGGTTTGTTTTTCTTCTAATAATCTCACCCAATACCAGTTTAAAAGAGGAGAATTATTGGCATGAGAGGCTTGCAAAGCTGCATTAATCGAAGTGCAAAATAGTAACCTGGCTGTGGCTGCTGTGTTTCTCTCACATGTTTAAAGGTTGGTACAGAGTTTGTGTTTTGTGGGTTTTTGTATTGTGGTGGGGTTTTTTTTTAAAAAAAAAAGCCTTGCGTCACCTGTTTGTAGTGCAAAATACACTTTTATCTTCATTTAGCTGGACAAACCAAACTAAAGGTACTGCCAGATTCGTCTGTCATGCATACCAGTAACAAAACCCCCCTCGATGCGGAGTGAAGTGAGACACAGCTGTGCCGCTCCCTTGCTGGTAGAGGGAATCGCCTCAGCATAAGGCATTAGATATCGTAGAGTCATGGAATGGCCTAAGCTGGAAGGGACCTTAGAGATCATTTTAATCCAGCCTCCCTGCTGCTGGGGACGCCACCTCTCGACTAGATATCCTTGCAAGAGCTTTTCTGTCACTGTGTGGTCTGAAAACAGTCAAGCAATAAATATCAACATGAAATGCTTGCGAACTTTTCTTCCTATAGTTTCCTAATTTTCCAAAATTTGCTTACTTGGAGCTGTATGGACTGTAGGTTTCCTGTCCAAGTCAGTTGTTGTGGCTCTCCTTGTGGTTAGAGAGACAAGTTCAAGGCGAGGGGTTGGAGGGTGATTAGTATCACACTCTGCACTAACACAGAAGAACACAGAAGACTAAGGATAGATGTCTGACTTCTGTGTGGCAAAGATTAAGTGAAATTAAGCTAATTAGAATTCATGACGAAAAGGAAATCACATGAGTACAGGCTGTGGTCTTCTGCAGTTGCTTTTCCTTTCACTCTGATGCCGTGCTGGATAAAATTTTAAGTTCTCACTGTTGGACTGAAGTGCTTCAGTCTTCTGCAGAACAGGGGGTTTGGCCATGGAAAAAAAGACAGGACGGATCACGGTGTCACTGGTACTTTCTGATGAGTGGCATGTGATTACATGATCAAGTCGCTTATCTCTGTAATCAAGCTGTGCTGTGTGCTCTAAGCGAAGGCAGAAGCCATCCCTGCTCCCTCCTCATGTAGATTTTTTCCTGACATCAGATTCAGCGAGGAATTTGAATCTAAGCATCCACTCACTTGGGTATCTAAGGAAGACAATCTGACCTTGGGAAAGACCTCTTTCCATTTTCCTCTCACT
>NW_009697128.1:2371-14746 GCF_000703405.1 Apaloderma vittatum
GGCCAGTTTGGAATGCTTCAGGGAAGGTGACGCGAAGAAAGAGAAAACCCGTTTAGCCAGGAGTCTATTAAGGAGAGTATTCCCTCGGAATCGCTGCAGATGACTACCTAAAGCCTTGAAGTGTGATACTCTTTGCAATTGTTTGAGAATGATCAGACCAACGTGGGCAATTCTGTTTTTCTCAGGGCCCCAAGGAAGGTCCTTCACACATGTAAATGTCGGTTACCTCCGTAGTTCCTGACAGCAGGATTAATCCTTTGTTGCAAAAGTAACTGCTGGACCCTCACTACCAAAAAATAGCAAGGGATTTTTTGGAAATCCTAGAGGCTGTAGAAGAGAAAAATATTATTGTTAGGCAAAGTTATACCTGCTCAATAATTCCAAAATTAGATGCAAAGAGTAAACAACATTGAAATGTCAAAGACAGAGCAGCCTTCCAGTGTGGGGAAGCAAATCCAAAGCTTCCCTGAGGTACATACACATTTTCCAGGGAGATTTCTCTCAAGAATCCTATCCTGAATTTCACATCATCCTCAATATGACTTTGAAATAGACTTGCAAATTACAGACTTCTTTTTTTTTTTTTAATCTCCCCCTTGGGTAGCATTACACTGCATGCACAAAGAGGAATACTATTTAAAATATGCCATCAAACGCCCACCGTTTCATTTCCAGCAGAGTACATTCTGCCTTCAGTACTTCAGTGAGAGGAAAATATAATCTTTTTTCTGTAGTCCTTTAAGTACTGCATTTTTGCAAAGCTCTGTAAACTGTAGCATAGTTACAGTTTAATAGTTACTTAACAAAGCAACGTTCAAACTCCTCTTTAGATGGCGTGAAGCTGCTGCAGTTTGGTTGTTGTTTTTTTTCTTTGGGGCAACATGAAGACAATTCAAATGCTTTTAATGGCAGAGTTGCAATGAGGACATGACCAGGCCAGCAATTGAAATTGGAAATATAATTGCAGTAATTTCAGGATAGCCTTTAACTGGTCACCAAGTCGGGTGAGCTGGGGAAAGACACTGTTTTCTGGCTTCTCTGTGCCAAGAAGGGTCCTTACTGCACCAGGGAACGCGCAGGTCCCTCTTTTAAGTGATTTGATTCTCTCTGCTAACACTGCCTTCTGTTGTGCTGTGGACTTAAAATGTTAATGGAAGATCAATGGTGCTTTTTAGAAGACTGCAAACCACGTGTTTCTCAATAATCTCAAAACTAGCATATCTTGTTCTGGGTTTTCTTTCTTTCTTTTTTTTTTTAATAGTTATCTTGCTGATGGTTTTATTATCAGCCTTGTCAAGGTGAGCTGTGCTTGATTCTTTTGTCTCCTTACTTGCTCTGATAATGTGCCAACTTGTGTTTTTCAGAGGTTTTGTGATTTTTTTTTTTTTGTGGCAATTTCTGTTGTTCATTGGGAACATGATAAAGCAGTTAATATCAGAGGTTACTGTTTGCCTCTTCAGCTTTTTGTCTCTCCAGACAATGTGCAAATTAAAAAAAAGAAAAAAGAAATCATTTATATTTTCAATATTGTAGTTGGCCAGAAATTTTCCAGGAAGGCTTTTTCCTAACAGAAAGCAATTTAATTTAGTGATTGGTGAAGGATGCTCTAGTGTGGAGACACTTGTACAGTCTCTGCAATCCAAAGTCATAGGTTGCTTCTGCTCGGTATCCAGCAACAAAAGCCATATTACACGCGGGGCCAATCAAGCATTTATTGCAAAATGCTGTATCGTGCCACAGAAATGTGCCAGCTCCGACTGGCAGTAAGTCAGATGTAGCTACAACATGCTTGAAATACCCCCTCGTTTCCTGAGAATACGGTGCTTTTGTCAGATTTTCTGCTCGACGTGAGCTGAGGCAGAGGATTGCTTTCCTTACTGAGGAGGTCTAGAGCTGGTTTTTGGTGCAAACCATTTGCTCTGCTCATTGCATTTGCAAGTTCCGTGGTATCTTCTAGAATGGTTTGCAGTATTGTCCCACTGGAAAAAAAGAAATCTCTCTTGTTTTTAATAACAGAGAGCTCTCTTAGGATTATTTTGTCTGATCTGTGCCTTCTTTTTAAGCTTACTTGTTCCTAGACTTTTTCGCTAAAGAACTCGATTGAGAGTCAAGGGTGGGCTGTGTGTCCCTCAGAATGACACCAAAGGTAGTGAGTGATCTCCATCAGGTAGGTTGGGTGGTGTTTTCAGGCAAGTTGGCTCCCAGCTGTCAGAACTGTGGGTTTTTTGCAGTATAAGTAGGTAGAAAAAAGCTTTACTGTCTGAAGACTGTACTTGAATCCAGCAGTAACATGTGCTTTTATACTAAAACAAAGCTTAAGAGAAAAAGGGCTGAGTTTTCAAAGGTGATGATGTTTAATTGCCTTAATGTTCAGGAATATAGTTGGAGTTCAGTACAAAGCCTGTTTCTAGCAGTGGCACCTGGGCTTTACTCCTGTGAAAGTCAAGCAATACCCTCTCTTGGTTGAAGTGTATTGTGGAGAGCCCATATTTTCAGAAAAGGAGGTGTTGGGTCCATTGTGCAAGTCAACAGGTTTCAAATTACTGGACACATGCTCCATAAAGTAACCCAGAACACACTGGGTATTGTTTAGTTTAAGTGATGTAGAAACCACTTGGCCCCAGATTTCCTTAGAGGCGACTCCCCAATCAACCTTTCACTCTCTGAAGAAAGTGTCTGGGTTAGAAGATCTTTAATTGATGTCAACTAATGCTCTGGGCATCGGACGTCCTTCATTTGTTCAAACTTTGTGTGTGTAACTCCTGATGCCTTTCACAGAGCTGTGAAAGTATGATTTAGTATGTCAGATTGTTTCTCTCACTGCGTATCAATTCATTGCATTCTCCAACCCATCTCAAAGCCTGTCTTCAAGTTGCAGTGTCGCTTTGGAGAAATCACTGGAAAAGGATAAGGTACGTAACTGGAGACTATAAACCAGAAAATGGCACATACGTGTATAAAAGCCAATCCCAGACACTTTAGAAAGGCCTGTCTGGTGATTGTGCTGTGCTTTACGGTACACAGCACCTATATCATGCTAAGTGATAGAGCTCCTTACATTATATAATACCTAAATAATTGGAAGGGCTGGGTTCCTGAGTTTTCTCCCTTGGCAGTAACTTGAGTGGGAGGTTGTGTCCATGATCTGAGGTCTTTATGCTGGCCAGCACGAAGGAGCAAGCCAGCATTTATCGGGTAGTCAAGCACCTTGCTCTTTGTAAATATTTAGTCATGTATAGCAAGTAAAGAAAGAATAATCTCCTGGCTGTAGAATTAGTACGATCACAGCTATAGAAAGTCATTTGTAGCTGCTGGAGTTCATCCACTGTGCAGAGCTATACCTCAACCTGTTTGATGCTGTAAATTGTGGTTTTGCTACGTGATGTGTCAAAGTGTAGCATTAACCTCAGGTGTTGCCTTTGCCGTGCGGTTGTGCAACTGGGTTGGCAGCACACGGGCTGCCTGCGGTAGTTGTTTCACTGTTGAGCACTCCTAGTTTCACAGTTAAAGAAAACCCTCGTCTCTTCTAAGTATTCATGGTTCCTCCTGGGCGTTTGTTATGGGTTTGTGGGGATTTTTTGTTGTTTTGTTTATTTGTTTTATGACAAAGCTCAAGGACACACTCAATTTTCACAACTATTTTCATCCTATCCTGGTCCTCCTTGTTCTGTCCAAATTATGCTAAACACTAATGGAGAGGGAAAGATCATAAACTCTCCTTGACTTAAACATCTGCAGACTTGACCTGCTGGTCGTTGTGCAGCTCTGCCTGCTCCCCACAGAGAAAAGTTCTGATGACAAAACTTCGAGCAAGGAAGAAAATAGTTTTGCTCTTTAAATGCCATTATACAAAAAGCCTGATTTCAGTGAATGAATGGGTGGGGTGTCACACTGTGTGCACATTTATCATTGTAAATGTTATGGCTGAAAGGCTTTGAAGTACTTTTCAGAACTTGTGATTTGGGGCACATAAGCAGATCACTTCTATTATAACTCTCTTGTTATACACAATGGGGTTGGTCAGGTGGTGTTTTTCCCTGTTGATTTAAGTGGTTTCTTACAGAGGCCCTCAAGTTCCAGAATAACATTTCATATAACCCTGATAATTACTTTATTATTAACTCTAAGGATAGATTCCCTTGTCTCCCTCCCGTTTTAGAAGTGAATCATGTTCTGATATTTAGAATGACCCTAAGCTGAGATCTCAAATTTCCTTTCCAGCTGGACTAATGGGGCTTGTAGGAGGGAAGCCAGACTTCCATGACTTCAAATTATCTTCAGATTGGATTAATAAAGGAAAATTACTTTACCCTTCCAAAGATGGAGAGTTAGCTATACCTTTGACAAGACTTGTCAGCTACTAATGAGGTACTTGAACTGGACTTGCTTATTTTTTTGAGTTACCTTTGGTATATTTTCCTCTCAGTACCATACACAAAGTGACTCATCCTTGTGTGCACCCTTTGCTGGAGAGGGGTTCAGCAAAATCTTGATTCACAAGGTGTCCACCTCAGTAGATACCTCCAGAGATAAACCAAAGACTGTGTTTCCATCTAGGAGCCTAAGCCTCAAGATGTGGAGGTCGTTGGGGCCTATAAGTAAATTTGAAGGGGTTTATATTCAGAATAAGAAAGGTGAACTGCCAGAACTCCTGTCTTGCAATTCTTTTCTCTTTAGGCAGTACAGTAGCAGTGGAGTTGGAATTGTTTCCAGCCGTAAAGCGAACACTCAAATTTATGCAGCATGGAAAGAGCGCTCTCCAGGATGGACTCCTGTGCTGGAGCTGGATATAATTATTTTAAATGTCTGAAGCGGGTCAAAGAGCTTATGTTCAAGTTTTCAAGTGACTTAGCACCTGTTATTCTTCATCGAATTTCAGGAGCCAGTGTCCAAATTGCTTATGAAGGCAAGGAAGAAATCCTATCTTTATATACTTGGCATTTAACAAATGTTCAGTTTTACCCTTAGCCCAGAGCTGAGACACTTTATAAAACCTTCCCAGCCTGCATCTTCTGTCTGATGCTTTTTTTCTAGTGTTTCTAAGAAAAACCTGCAGCCCTTTTATTTTTAACTCCATGTGTTAATGATGGGAATTCTTAGCGAGAAACTCCCTCTTTGCTTTTTTTGCCTTTCCTGGGAAAAAGAAGATGCTTGTCAGCCTAACGAGATGCAAGGCGTCTCCCACGCTTTGCAACATTTAATTCCTAAGGTATTTTGTAATTGCTCTTTGTTCTGCTGAGCAGAATTTCTCAAATATCTGTTATCCGATCGTTTCGTGATAAGTCTTGTCTGACCTTTCGGACTTATTTTTGGCTTGAGGCATCATTTTTCCGTCACTAGCTGCTTTATTTCTCTACCAGATAGGAACTGAATTAGACCTGGAGGATGTTGTTGATGCTTTGAGGTGGGTATACCTCTCACTATAGCAAGCTTACAAAAGAAAATGAGAATGGCTTTTTTATTTCAAAAAGTTTTATTAGAATGTCAGCTAGAATAGCTAATTATCTTAATTAGAATTCAAAACGACAAAGAGCATTCTTAAATATTTAAGCAGTCTCTGCCCTTGCCCATTAAGTCTCTCTGTGTGCGGGTCTTTTCCTCTAGGACTTAAGTCAACCCAGCCGTGGTTTTTGGGGATTTTGCAAGCTCTGAGCAGCCTCCTTTCATCCGCAGAGAGTTGTTGCCATGAGATGTCTGCTCCCTGCCCCTCTCAGCAGTTTTTTAGTCTCTCTGCAACCCTGCCTAGTCTTTCCTTGCCAAGTTTTCACTCTCAGATGCTTCTACTGCCAGCCCACCCTCCACCCATGAAGCTTTCTTCTGTAAAAACTCATTCACAGGCAGCTCAGGAACCGTGGTCCTCTGTTGCACTGCACCCTGCCCACCCTGATCACTCTTCTTAGCCACATCAACTGAGAAACCACCCATCACAGGTCGGTATGGATTTAGGTGGCTCTGCTCTGGTGAGACCTCACCTGGAGTTCCGTGTCCAGCTCTTGAGCCCTCAACACAAGAAGGACGTGAACCTGTTGGAGCAGGTCCAGAGGAGGCCACAAAAATGATCGAAGGGCTGGAGCACCTCTCCTACAAGGACAGGCTGAGAGTTGGGGCTGTTCAGCCTGGAGAAGAGAAGGCTGCAGGGAGACCTTATAGCAGCCTCCCAGTACCTGAAGGGGCTACAGGAAAGCTGGGGAGGGACTGCCTGTAGTGATAGGATGAGGGGCAACGTTTTTAAACTAGAGCAGGGTAGACTGAGATTAGATTTAGGAAGAAGATTTTTACCACGAGGGTGGTGAAACACTGGCACAGGTTGCCCAGAGAGGTGGTGAAGGCCCCATCCCTGGAGACATTCAAGGTCAGGCTTGATGGAACTCTGAGCAACCTGGTCTAGCTGAAAATGTCCCTGCTCACTGCAGGGGGATCAGACTAGATAACCTTTAAAGGTCCCTTCCAACTCAACACATTCTATGATTACCACCTTTTATCTACCCAAGCTTTCCTACTTCGTAGCTTGTGCTGGCTTGAGACTGGAGAGGTCTTTCTGCCCCGGAGAGGAAAGCCTTCCATGGCAGAAGTTCAGTCCTCCAAGTCTAAATACAGAGTGCATGAGTACTGAGGTCAGCAGAACTGGAATATTTGTATGTGTGAGGATTTTTCATAAGCAAAATGAAAAACCCATCTATCTTCACAGGTTTGGTGCCCGAGATAAAAAACTTTAGAGAGGTCTTCATATCTGTTAGTAACGCATTTCATACAGGGTTTGCGCTGTACAAACAGCTCTTCCTGTGTCTGATTTCCATTTTTATTTTAAATCACCTCTCTTTAATCTTTTAATTCATTCAGTGGGGTTTTTTTACATACACAGATGTGGATTGAAGCTTTTATGTTTATTCAGAAGTACTGAACTAAGTGTTGATTCTCTCTGAGTTTATGTGTGATACCAAATATTTTCATCTCTTCAAGTTAGATGAACCTGTCCCTCTGCAACACATCTATTAATTCACCCTGTAAAACATTTTTTATTTTTTGTGGGAGTGTTTTTCTGTAAAGATGTTGTTTAAAAGGATGTATTTGAAATGAGATTTTTATTGTAACTGCTCCAAGAGGCTCAAAAACCTCATAGCCTTGACATCTGAAGTCTTCCAGAAGAAGCTAAGTGGGCTCTGTGTTTGAAGTGGCAGTACAATGTAAAGAAGTAGCAGAAGGGAAATGAATTGTATTAATTCTAACAAACTTCAAGAAACTTACTGTATCTCTGAAAGTTCTTTACAGCTTTCGTTCAGAGGTCTCAGATATAAAGGAGCATTGAAATCAAGGACAAAGATGCCAGCAAAGGATTGTGGAAGATGGAGGACCCAGACCTCCTGTGAAAGTGAGACTTCTTCACTCAGGCTTCTTTCAAGGAAATAACAATAATAATAATAATAAAAGAAAGCACTCAGCAACATCTCTGAACACAAAGGCTGAACAAGTCTCTAGCCTCAGACCAAAAGGATTTTTTCGTTGGTGATTAAACAGTCACGGACAGTTGTCACATGAGGTACATTCTGTGTTTGTGACTGTGGTCCTCTAGTAAGGTCATCACTTGCCATGAGACAGGCAGGATCTAGCTGTGTGCACCATTATACATGCATACAGAGAAATTATTGACCTGCCTTGCCTATGCAGTTTTTTGATGTGGCTTTAATGGGTAACAAAAACTGTCAAGAACATTATTCGACTCTGTAATTGGGAACAGATCAAGGGAACTCAGACATCTCCTAGTTCTCTGCTTCTAGTTGACTCATCTTAAAACTTAGAGCTGTAGTGCTTAAATACTAAGAGAATAAATTTCCAGAGCAGAGAGCAGATTTACAAACGCACCAACTTCCAAAGAGCCGCTCCCCGCGTGCCGGTAGGTGCACGGTAGCTTATTACGTCTTTAAAATCGAACAGGAAAGTGGTATTTTTTATTTATTTTTTTTGTGGGGCTACTGATTTTAGTGTTCCGAGTTCTGTGGTTTGCAAAAATGAGGATATTCATGTGCTTTTTCACACTGTCGTGTAAATGTTTTTAGAAGTAAACTGCTAATGTGCCTTGGGAGTGCCCATGCAGAGCAGCTCTGTGGAGACTGCTGGGCTGCTTTCAGTGTAGATGAGCCCTTACTTGTCCTTGACCTATATCTGTGAACAACATTGAAAATATGTAATTAATGGCTGGCAGACTGGTGAGTTCATGCTACGTATCACTGGTGTGTAGTATTTTTTTTTTTAAATCCCAAACACAAACCCTTTGGCTCAGTACGTGTGTTACTATGAAGCACTCATGAAATTAAACTCACTCCCCAAGCAAAGATCCACTGAATGGAGAACTCTAAGACAGAAGAGAATTCATAATGCTTTGGCTTCTAGTTTTCTGTCTTGATAAAATCCCAGAGTCACACTTCCTGGTTCCCAGAAGGATTTTCTCGTGCTTTGTTGTATTTGATTCGATTTGCTTTTATTGTGACCCTTCAAAAAACTCACAATCAACCAACCCCCAGACCAGTTTATTTTATAAAACTAAGTTCTGATCATTTGCTACTATCCCATCTATTTATGATTTACAGATATTTTTGATATATGTAAATTTTTTTATTTATTTATGTTTACATATAGAACATTGATAAAATATTAAATAATATCAAACCAAGAGTTAGTCCCTGGGGGAATTTACTGGGAAAAGCCCCACCGATTCATATCTCCCACTAACGTGATTACATAAAGTTGCTTTTCTATATCAGTGTTTACAATTTTTAACATTTACATCCAACAATAAAGCTGTACCTGACACTTGGGATTTCTTTGTTTCAAGTTGCCTTCTTTATTATGCTTAATTCTTGAAGTTTATAAAGTTTTCATTGAATTCCATACAATTCAGTATTACTTGTCTGTATTTTCAACCTGATTGAAACACTCTGCCATTTCCTGCTCTGCTTTTTATAATTTTTCTTTTCTGAAGTATTTGTTCCTTTTAATTGGATGGACTATTTTTTCCAGAGCATAAGTTTTTATGTGTCTGCTGAGGTTTTTGTTGTTGTTGTTTGGGGTTTTTTCTGTCAGACGGAAGACAAATTTACTGTTTATGTATCTCCTACTTCAAATGCAATGTTCCCAGCTAGGTATGACAACAATTCCCTTATGCTTTGAAAAATTTGCCCTTTCAAACTTCCAAATAAACTTGTGTTGACCACATGTCTGGCTACTCACAGTGAACTGCACCAAGTCACAATTCCTGGCACCGAGACCAATGCTAATTTCTTGCTAAATTATTTACTCCTGGGAATTTAATCTAATCAAACCATCCCTTGATTTTGTATGCCATGAATCTTATTTTTTCCCTCAGAAACTCTATATTTTGTTAGGTAGCCACAGGCTATGTCCAGCAGTGCTAACTCATGATAAATTAGCCTTCTTTTCCCTACAAAAATGGAGCAATTTTTAAAGAATAATTCACTCTGTTGTCTCACGACATTTGGTTGTGTGTTACAGACGCCAGTCTTCTACTGCTTGTAACGATGAGAATTCAAATGCCTACAAGTTGGAGTCTGAATGTGTTGGAGGAGCTAGAGCCATAGCTGCTTGCCCATGAGGAGCTGAATTAAAACTTGATAATGATTTTGAGGACAAAGAATGTAAAAAAAATGTCCTGCTTATCCAGGATTGTGAACTTGTGTAGAAGATGACTTCATGGCTCACCATGAGGGTGGTGAGACCCTGGCACAGGCTGCCCAGAGAGGGGGGGGAAGCCCCATCCCTGGAAGTTTTTAAGGCCAGGCTGGGTGGCAGCCTGAGCTCGTGGGGGATGGCCCTGCCCATGGCGGGGGGTTGGAACTGGATGATCTTTAATGTCCCTTCCAACCCTGACAATTCTATGATTTTAAGTAGTGCTAGGAAGTCTTATATGTGAGCTGTTAGAAAATCTGTTTCCTTACCTATTAGAGGTGTCAATATTTTTCAAACAGTAGGTGGATGTATGGCTTGGCTATCATTTCTCTGACACGTTTTGCATAATAATTGCTGGGCTTATTTATAGCCTCTTCCAGAGCTGTGAAGCCGCTTGTGGACAATGGTGTTTGAAGCAATCGCTCGTGAAAGCGCTGGGTGTTTCTGTACAAGGGGAGATGCCATATGTGAAGACCTTTAACCCTACTTAGTGTTTCAATGGAAACCGCAGCCATCGGTGCATTGTCCAGCTGTGTCTCTTGGCCCTCTACGGCACTTGTGCCTCTATGTGAGCAAAGCTGAAAGAACTTACCACGTTTTTCTGCTGTATTTGCCCCTGCGCGGTTCCAGCGCTGTGCCTGGGTGCGTAGGCACTTGTTCTTTCTTCTTCAGCAAGTTCTGGGAACAAGCCCCTCAGCGTTTCCACCGAGTGGGTTGTGAGTGTTTGACCCTTCCACATTGTCACAAAAACGCCCTGCATCACATTTTGGGATTTTCCCTTGTCTCTAAAAGCTTTTCTGTGAAAGGTTCCATTGTATTTGCTAACCAGAGCTATCCCAGCTTGCCATTTAAATGCACAGACAGAGGTAACAATATTTGTACCACAGAGCTTTTCCTATCCTCCTCGTATTGCTGAAGGATTTATTATCTCTTACAGTCAATAGTTCATAGACTCGTATTATGAATGTTTGTTGTTTAGAATTTGTTGCTGAGGAAAGGCTAATTCCAGACTTGGCACTGTAGATTTGCTATGTTGTGCCAAGCGTAAGTTATTTTTCATAATTATTAATATTGCTTTGGTGACAGCCCAAAGGCGAGTTGTATCTGCTCATCTCCAAATGACCCTGTGGAGATGAGCAAGATTTGTAATAACTTTGGGCAGTAGGTGCTTAACTGCTTTGAGTCATTTCAGAGCCGAGCCAAGGGATTTACATTTCCTTAAACAGATCCCACCTTCAGAAACCATCTGAGCATGAGGGATCTGGAAGAACTGCGTGTCCCCACCGGCGTGTCCAGAGTTTCCAGCCCTGTTGCCAGCGCAGGGATCAGTACAGCCTGGCTGAGAACAGGGAAAACACCCTGCATGGTTACATATGAACAGGACATGAAGCATTCACTCTCTTTCAGATCACCTGTCTTTCCTCCTGGCATTCGGTAATACATTATAAATACTTTGTTTTCTAAAACAATTGCTTTTTGGTCAGAAGTTTTCCTGAAATTATTGGCTGGATTAATTGAATTAATTGACTGAATTAATTGAAAAAAAAGGGGGTTACTGTTAAAAGGGCTCTATTGCTACAAGAACAAACACTAAAAAATAATTTTATTTTTTTCTTTGACTTTCTTTCTACTGGTCAGAGTTACTGGACGTGTTTGGGTTTGTTGTGTTTTGGTTTTTCTTTTTGGAAGAAGGGGTGAGACTTGTAGAATTTTAGTTTTTAGCCCTAAGCTGAATAAAACTTTCAAAATGGGGATTGCAGAATTGGAATAGGGCTTGTAGAGCTGCAGCTGAGCAGCCTTCACCTTTGCTGATGGGAACAACTGTGATTTGCTCCCACTCCTGAATGAACTCTGAAGAGTAAGTATTTCCATGGGGCAGTCCAAAGAAAGGGATTTTTTTGAGAGAGAGCTTGTCTAGATGCTCTTTTAAGAAGACTGGGTGATAAATTACCTACTGGGAAATTAAACTTAATGATTTCTATAACAACTGCCTTTGGAGAGTGGACAGTTGCATGGACTTGACATCTGTACATGCTTCCCAGTTTTTTCACCGTTGCACTCCCCTGGAAGTACCTGGTAGACAGCCCAGGTCCCAGAGGTCCTGAGGAGGGGAGAAGATGGAACATTTATGACACAGGAGCAAAAGCAGGTGTTGCTGCAGCTCTTATTGTGGGAAACATACCTGGAAGAACATTTTCCAAGTGTCCCAGGGATGCCAGATGTCCCGTATAAATTAATCAATGGTTGAAAAATATCACGCGGTTGAGGAAGAATTGCTTGCTTTGGAGATTACAAAACGTTTAAAGCTTCATGATACCCCAATCTTATGGTATTTGCTGTCTTGCAGGAGAAAGTCGTGGGAAGAATATGCTGCCAAGGTAAGGGGAGATACTGGGATGGTTGCTTCAGGATTCATCCCCAGGGAAGAGGTCACACGGTTACGGTGGGCAATGCAGGTCCTCTCCTGTGCTGGCAGAATGGAGATCCCCAGGAGCCTGTGGCTGGGTCTGGCTTTCTTGCATGGAGGAACGAGGATATTTGTAGTATGTCTGCTTATGCATGCAGCAAGACCTAAGTGGCTTGGTAGAGCTTCTTGTAAGGCTCACTGCTTGGAGAGAGCATCTTTCCAGCAGGTGTGACAGAATCACAGAACTGCTGAGGCTGCTGGAAAGCCCTCTGAGATCATCAAGTCCA
>NW_009697129.1:0-3967 GCF_000703405.1 Apaloderma vittatum
CTGAGCCAACCCAATACAGGGGAAAAAAAAACCCAACACAAACCTGAAAGGAGGCTCTAGAACAGTCAAAATAAGTTCAAAAAAGCCAGTGGGTTGTGTTTATGAAAGTGTATAAATCCTGGATATGTATGCAAGTTTCTTGAGCCTGCAAGGCTGGTTGACAAATACTATTTAAAAACTGCCACTTGTTTTTCAGAAAAATATATTCAGACAGGAAGCCTAATAATCTTCACAGAACTTGCTTGAAGTTTTAATTGGTGAGCACTTAAGATTATTTTTTTCTTTCATTCACTCTGAACTCAGGTAAAAGGGTAGGAGAAAAGTTACTGAATTAGAAAATTATTTTAAGCTGTGATACTTTTTAATTACCAGCACATCACTTAAGCTGGATAAAAATAGAAACACATTTTCATCTGCTATAAATGACAGAAGTTAATACAAATTGGCACTGCTCTATTGCCACTTAATTGTCTGTAGAACAAAGGCAGTAGGAAGAAATTTACAACATTTTTTATTTTTGCCTTTGATTGCTTGTAGTATCTCTTCTGCATTTAACATCTTGTTCCTAATAGCACTTAGAAAACAGCTTAAGGGTTTTAAAAGGTTATTGACTTAGTGTCTGTATCTATAGTCCTTTATTGACCTAAGCCAATAATTAGTAGATGTTTTGCCATGAATTAATTGCAAACTTTATTCTTTATCAGATCTATTTAGACCATGTTGCTCTACATTCTCATTCCTGAGAGTATGTCTATATTTTATATTTCTGTCTGTATTCACTCTTATGAAGCACAGACTTGCCAACGGACCAGTCAGTTGCAAAGACCACCTAAAGCCCTCACCAACACCTTGTTTCCGGCCACAGAACTCTCTTATTTAGCTCTGCACAGGCTTGATTCAGATGGGACTCTTCCTCCACACTGTTACTCAGAAAGGCAGTTGATCCTGCTGGTGCAGTAGTTCTTGGTACCAGCACCAGCTCTGCCCCATGGCCTCTTTGCTCAGCATATTCCCAGGCCAGCATAGGTTTCTTAGTGCCATCAAAGCAGGGACATTCTGTAACTCATCCAGCAGAGTCCAGTAAAGCAGTACTATTTTCTCCCTTCAACATTTCCTTTGCTCTCCAGCTACTCTCCTCTCATCCTAGGGGGCTTGCAAGCAAACTTCTTTACCCATTTTTAACTTCCATTCCCTTCCTGGTTTGCTAACTTCTCCTTGCTGCTGCCCTGATGATTGCCAGCTATGACAAAATGCTGTCTTCTGATGCATTTCCACCTTCCTTCTGCCTTTCACCTAGTCTTGTCTATAAGCTCTGTGGGATCTGAAAGCCTCTTCTTCAGTGTTTTACACTGTATTACACTTTACAATGTATTACACTTGTGACTACTGATGATCATTGCAAGGCTGTTTTTTATAACACACACAGTCATGCTAAGTAATTGGCAAGTTCCAAAGTTCCCTATTTTATTGCATATTCACAAACTTTTAGCTAGAAAACATCCCTGGCTGTTGTTGTAACCATGGCTTCACATCACAGAAACAATAAATCACACCAATGGAGCAAATGGTTCCCATTGGGGTGATTATGCTAGTTTAGAAGGACAAAGACCCTGTTGCATCACAGAATATGTCTAGATTAATTTAAAGCTGTAATAATATAGCCACTGCCAAGCCTTTCACAATGGGTAACGTGTTAAAATAATAAAAATCAGAGTGAGGTGTGAGGTCTGCTGAGAAGTTTATATTAGTTGCTGTTACCTAAAGGACAGTCAGACCCCAACAACAGAAAACTCTCAGCGATGCTGGGGTGGGAGCTTTACCACAACCACTGGAGCATCGAGGAAAGTTCCTTTTGTAACCCAGGGAGAGGAGCTGCTGGGACCCAATGAAAGGCAAGTGATGGCAGCCTGGAGAGGGGTGGATGGGGAAAGCCCAGCTGCTGGAACAGAAGGAGAAGCTGTGCTAGTAGGTCCTCACGAGTGACCCACGTGGCCATACCAGCCCCTGTTGGAAATGAGTGGCTGTCTCAGTCCAGATGAGCCCATTCAGAAGGAGTCTATACCCTAAGAAAAGCCAGGTTATTTAAAATGAATTAAAATACAAATTAATGAAGTCAGACTTGTGCCAATAAATGGCAAAAAAAAAAGGCTGAGAAAGGCCTGATAGCTACATGTCTGCAATAGAGTTTCCTTCAGAAAGAAGTAGGCTGCTAGGCTGGAGCTTGGTTTAGTGAGTGTATTGAAACTGGCTTACTCAACTAATTAAAATCCTCATTAGTGATCTTAACTGAAAATCTGCTATTTTCAGGTCAGGCTTCTGCCTGCGTTCATTTGTCTGATCCTGGGGTTAAAGCACAGCAAAAAATAGGCCTTCCCAGCTACCTCACCTCTTCTGGTGTGTCCTTGACAAGAGATTTATTTGACTTTCTTTGCCAGGTTGTAAATGTGAAGGCAAGAACTTCCCACCTGCGAGACACACAGAAGCTAATTTCATACTACACCTGCATATGCAGGCATACAGGAGTGTATATGAAAACTGTCAGAACTCAAGTATTGAGACATCAGCTTTCCCTAAAGCACACTGCTGAAACAAGTCTTCCTTGGCTTACTGTGTCTTTAAAAGGCTGAACACCTTTGTGTTCTTCAGGTAATTGGTTCACAGTACTGTGTTTCTGCAGTGCACTCCAGGATTTCTGCCTTTAAAGATGTTTTTCTGAGCGACACATATTAAGACTGCTAATATTCATGCTGATTGAAATAGATGAATCTCCATTAAATACGCTGAATGTGCCTACTTAAAATAGAAATAGTACATCAGAGTTTATGCCATCTGCATCCTCCCTGTTCTTTTATGGACAAAATTTAAACTGAGTCTAAGAATATATGGCAAATTTATTTCTGTGGTGTTAACCTTACTCTTTTATCTTGTCACCAAGGATGTTTTGCAGCTTGTTTTACCCATATATAAATAGGTGTAGTGCACAGTTGCAAACACAAAAACAAAATAGTGAAGAATTCTCTAAATCTTTTTTAATTACTGTATGGCCATAATGTATGACATCTCTTTAAACACTGCTGACTAATACTCCATTTTCTAATAAAGAATTATTATCAATTCTCCCTTTTAAATAAAGGGAAAGTGCTAGTGTAAATTGCACTTTTATAGTGAATAGCTTTTTAGCTGTTGCTTAACCAGAGAAGAATTGTATAGTACTCTCAGCTAATGTTTTCTGTTGTTTTCTAAATATGGAGGAAAAAAAGCTCTTTTCCAGATTACAAATCCAAATATTTTATAGCTGCATATGGGTCATCTATTTTCTTAATATCTCAGATATAATATAATCACACAGATGTATTCCAAATCACAATTTCACAGCCCAAAGAGAACTATTAGTCAAGGAGGGTCGGAAATCTTTGGCAAGTCATGAGCAACTGGAGATGTGGCTGAGGACTGGAGGAAAGCAGATGTCACTCCAGTCTTCAAAAAGAGCAAGAAGGAGAATCTGGGTAACTATAGACTGCTCAGCCTCACCTCCATCCCTGGAAAGGTGATGGAACAACTTATCCTCGGTGCTGTCTCTAGGCATATCAAGGATAACAGAGTCATTAGGAGCAGTCAGCATGGCTTTGCCAAGGAGAAGTCATGCTTGACCAACCTGATAGCCTTTTATGCAGACATAAATGATGGCAGTGCAGTGGATGTGGTTTATCTGGATTTCAGGAAATCATTTGACATCATCTCCCACAGCATCCTCATAGCTAAACTGAGGAAGTGCAGTCTGGATGATAGGGTAGTGAGGTGGATTGCGAACTGATTGAAGGAAAGAAGTCAGAGAGTTGTGGTCAATGTGGTCTAGTTGGAGGCCTGTGTCTAGTGGAGTCCCTCAGGGGTCAGTGCTGGGGCCATTGCTTTTCAATATATTCATCAATGACCCAAATGAGGGATTAGAGTGCACTGTCAGCAAGTT
>NW_009697130.1:0-2943 GCF_000703405.1 Apaloderma vittatum
TGTAAAAATATACAAATATTTTATATTTATTTTTATATTCACCGTCACTTGAGATACTGAGGTAGGCAGGAGCATAGAAATGTAAATATTTTTTCAGCAATCCTATATAGATTTGGTTGATTAACACTATATTTCCTCCTCACAAAATTCCAGCACAAATTATAAGGCACAACTATTGATTATTATCCATATTCATATTTGTTGAAGCAATGGAAAATTGCCCATCGGCCAACATAAATATGCAAGTAATTGATTTCTAGCACATGATTTCTGGCAAGGAACTTGAGAACAGAGTTTTAAGAATTGTGGTCACTCATGGTGAAGGTGGAGACCTTCTGTAGAACACCATATCCACAGCTCCCTCTTCCAGAAATAACTTCCAACAGCTTGGAAATTAATATTATGCCAGATAAGCTGTAACCCCATCAGCTTCTTATAATTTTTATGTATATTGTTTGTTATTATTTACAACTGTGTATACTGGGTCTTATTCATGTGATCAAAAGGGGATAGTCTGCTTCCTAAGAAATAAGCTTGATCCGCAAAGCAAATAAACTGACAAAATTTAGGGTGAAGGAAGAACTCTAAAAATAGAGAAGCTGTTTTGATGCTTGGCTAGTTGGTACTATTCAACTGGTATATATTCAACTTGAGTTTACTGAAGGACCTTAGTCTCTTCATTAGTGCCAGTCAAATAAGTACCTAGAACACATCATGTCATGAGTTGCTACCCTTTGTTCTGCCAGTTGTTTGTGCTCATAATCATATACTAAATTAATCAGCTGCACAGTATTTTTTCAGGTAAAACTCAAATGCAGAGGGTCACATTCAGATTACTCACAATGGATTTAAGCAATGCTTTTCAAATAATGTTCATAAAGTTGGAGCTTATCTGGTCTTAACATCTAAAGGGTGGATCTCGAATGTGTATGGTGGATGCTGAATGTGCATATTGCCTCCAGAAAGTTACTTAAATAGTTGTTCTTCTAATAAAATTATGTTCTTACTTGAAGACATAAAGTACCCGGCTCCCCCTTCCTGTTAAGTCCACAGACGTTTTTGCCAGGTAAAGTAATGAACATAGCTATATATTTTTTTTTTTCTTTACATCTAGCAAATCTTAGTGGTTCCTCGGGAGTCCTATGAAGTGCACTCTAGCAATATTCTCTCTGAGTTGCAAGAATTGTAAATAAATCAGGTACAGAACTTTCAGTAAACTTCATCAATTTACTTGAATGTTTTTATAGGACATTTAAAAATATTGCATAGAGTTTTTGATGACTCTTCCTGGTAAAATGTTTAAAATATTATTTTAAAATATAGCTAACATATAGGCACTATTAGAGGTCAATATTTATTTGTTCAAGGATAAGTAATTATAATTTCTTTTTTTAAAAGAAATGTGTAATTATGAAATTTGAAAAGAGAAGAGAGCGTTTTATTGTTTCCTAATTTTTGTTTTGTACATGAAGTCAAATAACATGGCTTCACTTCTCTGCTCAGCATGGCTATTCAAAGCCAATTAATTTATGTCATGTAAGAGATATATAACACATAAATTCCTTTTAAGTACACCAAAACACCCAAATTCTCTGAACAGTTAGAAAGATAATAAAAACAAATTTGTAAGTGAATCAGATTTTATCAAAGGTTAAGAAATGCTTGTGTCTGGATAAACATCTTATTAATCAGACATAAATTTAGCTTTAAAAAGGAATAATATCACTATGTTAATATAGAAATATTAAACATTGTCCATGTGCCCTGACATATCTAATGCACCTCAAAGTGGGTCCTGTGGCAAGACCATATAGTGAAGGTGAAGCAGCATACTTTATGGCATATAAAAAAGTACTGACATTTAACTGCACCCTCCACTTCCTCTCAGATTTCTATTTTCTATAATAAGCACTTAGAGTTCTGTTAAAGACGTATATACCTTGATAACCAGGTTGTTTTTTCTCTGAATAGGAATCCTAACATTTGTCTTCAGGTTACATTTATGAAAAGCTATGCGTTTTTACAGTTCATTATGGCAACCAAGCACACCTTGCTGAGCCATCTTGCCATGTAAGATGTAAGTAGCCTTTCGTCTTGCATGTAGTAAGCTCCGACAGAAACTTTGAGACATCCAGAACAAGTGGTGGATCAGCCTAGCAGAAAAGACTCAACTATGTGCTGATTCAGGTGACCACAGAGGATTCTACGAGGCTCTGAAAGTGTATACGGACCCACACACCATGTTCAAAGCCAGCTGCTAAGCACAGATGGCCAAATGCTTCTCACAGATAAAACCTCCATTCTGAATTGATGTCTGAACATTTCAAGGCTCAGCAATTCGGCACATATTACACAGCAACTGGTGAAAAATGAATTGGATATAGCCGCTACTATGGGAGAGACTCTCAAGGCCATACAGAAGGTGAAAACTGGCAAGGCAGCTGGGATTGATGGAATCCCACCTGACGTCTGGAAGCATGGAGGCCAAGAACTCTATGCTAAATTTCATGAGCTCATTGTGCGTTGCTGGGAAAAAGGTGAACTACCACCAGATCTCCGTGATGCAGTCATCACCATCCTGTACAAGAAGAAAGCAGAAAAATCAGACTGTTCAAATTACTAAAGTATTACTTTGCTCTCTATTGCTGGTAAAATCCTTGCAAGAATACTTTTGAACAGACTAGTACCAGCTATCTCAGAAGAACTTCTGCCTGAAAGCCAATGTGGTTTCAGAGCCAACAGAAAACGGGAGCGCGACAGACATGGTATTTGTTCTGAGACAGCTGCAAGAGAAGTGCAGGGAACAGAACAAAGGACTCTGTGTAACTTTCATTGACCTCACCAAAGCTTTTGACACTGTGAGCAGAAAAGGCCTGTGGCAGATCTTGAAACGATTAGGATGTCCTCCCACATTCCTCAAAATGATTATCCTGTTACACGAGG
>NW_009697131.1:0-8833 GCF_000703405.1 Apaloderma vittatum
GCCCATTTCTCAAGCCTATCAAGGTCCCTTCTGGAAGAAGGCAGCATCGCCTCCGAAAGTCCAACAGGGCATGACCACACCACGAGGAAAATGCTGGGAGCAGGTGGACGTCTTCCGTAAGTGGACTGAGGATGGCACACATGGTCAGAAGCCCTGAAATCTCCAGCTGCTTGGCAGAAGAAACATCTGAGCTGCTCAGGGTGAAATCCTTCCAATTTCTAGGAAAGCTTGTCATCTCCCAAGTGATGGATGTCGGGCTGCCCGCCACCAACGGCGGTGTTAATATATGTCAGGCAGCATTCAACACGGGGAGAGGTTTCCCCCGCTCCAGATCTCTGCTTTCCTTTGACTGAGTACGGGACTATCTGTCTTGCTGGTAATTTTTCATCCACCTCAAAGTTAAGTGAATCTGATTCTTAATTTGTTTTCCAAATGACTCAAACAATTCTCTTCCTTTTGTCTCCCCAGCAAGATTGGATCGATTTTTACAACGTGTTGTACTTCAAATTTAACTTCATTAAATGTTTATAACATTAAGAGACTAATGACATAAGCCCTGTCTGTGGTATTTATAGGCTCTATGGAGAGACTGAAGACCTGGAAGGCCTGAAGTTCATGTTAATTCTCTGAGAACTAATTTCAACACCCATTCTTATCTGTAAAACACACAATACTACTACTATTTCAGGGCTATCTTGCTAATTTAACTGCAGATTTATCAACCACATTTACTGTTGAAGCTGGAAATCTAAAACCAGCCCACAACAGGACACAGGTGTATTGTTTTTCTGTCACAGTAAATAGGTCCCAAATGTTAATCTAATGATTTAGTTACATAACCAGGCTTAAGAAATTTTAAACTGCTGATTACTGGAAGAATGTATGTGGAATATTGTCAGCAGCTATTTTTGCTACGTTCTAAACACTTGTTATAGTCCCCTTCCCAAAGTGGGTTGTACGTGTCCCTGGTTGGATTATTTTTAACAGGCATTTCCATGTTATGATTGCAACCCCCCTATTTTTAAGTGAAGAACACACCTATGTTTTGCTGCTCACCACCATCCTGCCCAACTACTGTATGTCTATTTTTCCTCCACAGTCCCGAGCTTTCCGCACCTCCCAGAGATTCCTTCTAGAGCTGCTCACCTTCCATCCACGGGAATGCAAGGCAGGTCATGAACACTAGCACTAACGGTGAATTAGCACTACTTGAATTATATTCCAAGGCAACATTAACTTTCAAGGCAGTACAGCTGGAAAGTGGTTTGGTTGGGTTTTTTCTTGGCTGGGTTTTGTTTTTTTGGTTTGGTATTTTTAGCGCTTTTGGGGGTGTTTTGTTGGGTTTGTTTTAGTTCTCAGTATAATCAGAGTTTCAGAGGCACCAAGTGGAAAACTGCGTGAAGAAACCGACGACTGTGGGAAGCTGGAGCTGATGTGATGCCCACCTGAGCTGCTTTTCAGAGTGCTGCCTGTCCCCATAGCCCAGCAAGGGCGCTCCCAAAGCCCAAGAGGTGACAGTGGAACAGGCTGCCCAGAGAAGGTTTGGAAGCCTTATCCCTGGAAGTGCCCAAGACCAGGTTGGACGGGGCTTTGAGCAACCTGGGCTGGTGGGAGGTGTCCCTACCCATGGAGGGGAGTTGGAACAAGATGGTCTTTGAGGTCCCTTCCAACTCAAACTGTTGATTCTACAATACCTCCAGCCCTGCTGCTCTTAGCGCTCAAGAGAGTCGGCGTAAAACAGGGAAACACGTAACAAGTTGCTTGAAGTAAAAACACGTTGGATTGTATCTTCTCAACTTCACTCAGGTATACCAGTAGACATTCTAGTGTAACTGAGCAGTAGCTTAAATCCAGATTTCACCTGGTTTCACATATATCTGGCACGGTTATACGGGACTCAGTGCTCCTCTTTTCAACTCTGTGTGCTTCAGGACTACGTTCAGCACCTCAGCACACCTACCCAACGCGCTGGCTATTCATCTTCTCAGAGGCTAAGCTCACTCTCAACTTTAAAGTAAGAGCACAGCCCAGAAAGCAATTTTTAAAAGGATCCTGTGTATCACAGGTACAGCAAGCAAAGAGGAAAGTGGTATTCGCCAGCAGCGTTGTCATGACTACAAATTGAAATCTCTATCTTGCACATGTCCGGTATGTAATCTGGGAAAAATCCAAAGAGCATCCTTCAAAAGCCACTAACATCTGATGGCGGCCCGGAGCCCAGCATGGGGAGCGGAGGCAGTCGCGCCGGCACAGCCGCGGAGCCGATCTGCCCGGCAAAGCCGCTCCCAACACTCGCTCGGGCACCGCCAGCCTGCACCAACAGCCCTTCCTTCGGCCGTCCCGCGTGTCAGTGCAGGACGGTTTCTTTCGGTTAAAAGCCGGCACGTATCCCTGCTGCCCTGTGGATGGCCAATTTGAGCTAATTATACACTAGGAACTTTATTTCCTGAAAATGTGTATCACCTTACCAAGAGGTATGGATAACATCTTCATCTGCCAGGAACAGGATTAGTTTTGACAGAGTTATGTTTACAAACATAAAATTTATCACTTTTTTTTTTTTTAATAGCACCTGTGTACACCTGGAACAAGACAGTAGCTAATGATTTATGTTGGACAGTAACAACGGCTGTTTCTGCTGGAACTGTGCCATAACTTAGTGTCTGTTACTCTGCCCTACTGGGTCAAGACAACACATCAGTCAAGTAAATCACTTAAGTAAATTATTGAGAACTTAAATTGACTTTTTCTCCATAATATGTAATTACTTCCTTGAACCAACATTCCCTTACATCACCGATCTAAAAAGCTTTGTATTTATTTTTTAACTGAATATTGATTGAATTTAAATTACAGCCAGCATGTACTATTTATCTGAAGTTCAGATTCTAGGGAACAAACTTTCCAACAACTTTGTCAGCCTTCGATTACAGTTTCTTGCCACGCACCGCCCATGTCCCCGAGCCTCAGATTTTTGCCCACCGCGTTCACAACACAAACCCGAGTCTGATGCATCTGCTGAAACCTACAGTGTCAAGATACTTGAAATTAAATTTTTGCACAGGGAAAGATGTAAGATGAGTTTGCAGCATCAAGTGGTGAAGCAAGGAGGATTTTTGCTGTAGCCAGCAAGACAGCCAAAGCCCAGAACTGAGAGTAAGTGTAAAATCTTCACAAGGACTTCAGATTTAGAGTCGCACAAGGCAGCATCTGCTACTGACTGTGCCTCTACTCCTATAGCAAATGTAGAAAAAAACCCCCATTTGCGCAGAGATTTCTCATGTCACTACAGAAAGACAGCAAGATTGATTTTGGCAGGACGCATTCTGCTCCTGAGCTCTCACCCTTACTTCAAACTCAGGCTGCAAAAAATTTTTGCATTGTAAAAATGTTGGAGCTCAGCAGCCCTGAGTCAGAGAAACCTGGCCCGGTTAGCTGCTCTGCACAGATTTTTGACTCGTGATCTATGGGGTGAGGGCAGTTCAGGTACTAGTTCAGTCTGTATATCCCTGGAATCATCTCAGGTGTTAGGAAAAGAAGATCTCTGAATGCAAATATCCTTCTTGTCAGAAAGTTGTTGTGTCCTGCCCTCAGCCATCCCCCCCAAATCACCCTTCAGAAACCTATCAAAAAGAAAGGAATCACTCTGTACAGTATTTTTCCTGCTTTAGGAGGCAATTGAGTGGAAATCGATACAAATAATTTTCAGAAGTGTCTACATGCAGGTTTGATGGAGAGGTGGAGAGGCAGGAAGGAGGCTCCAGAATCAAAGAAGGAAGTTTTCAAGCTGGAAGAGCCTCATGTACCCTGTGCTGCTTTGAGCATAAATAAAAAAATCTTTAAATTGAAGTTTGAAACCGTGGGCAAGCGACCCTGGGCTGCAAGGTATGTCTAGCATTAAAAAAAAAAAAAAAGGCTGCTGATCCTAGGAACATCTAGCGGGAGATCAAATTTGTCCATGTGCAACATTTAATATTGCTTTGTCAGAATCGTTTCCGGTTAAAATTGGCAGATCTGGTGAATATAATTCTCTTAGTATTTTATTAGTGAGATGGGAAGTTAATGGGAAAGGGCAGCTAAAAGTACTTCTCCTAAGGCTAGAAAATACATTAAAGTCAGCACTGTTGTGGATTACACCCAAGGCCACAGGATTCAGTCACAGGAATTGATTAGCGGTATTTACAACTCAACAAATTGCTTTGAGCAAGCGTGACATCATGCCCCACAGTATTTACCAGAGGAACTACATACAGCAAGGCCATAAAATAGCTCATCAGCCTGTGAGTTAGTGTAGTTGGCTTGATCTCCAGCCAGAGTAAGTATAATTCTACTCTGCCAGTCTAAGATTCTGTAGGAAGCTCCATCTGCGTGAACTTAGGCAAACGAGAAGGGTGTTGGTAGTCGAGATTGCACGTTCCCAAGTGCTTTGCTGGCTAACACCGACAGCAATCCCTTCCATTCAGATGTGAGATTAGAGAAAGTCGCTTTCTATTTAGAGCATTTAATTGCATTTTAATCAAGAATAATTTCAAAAAGCAAGGTCTTGCTTGCATCTGTTGCGACAGCACAATGTGCAGCCTCTTGGCACATCGGCCGATGAAATAGCGCCTGTGTCCTGAGAAGCCCTTGTTAGCAGACAGTTACGGGCTCTCAGACTCAATGTTTGTCTCTTAGTTTTATGTTGGGTCAGCTGGACGTGTCAGAGTAAACACCAGGGAATCCTAAAACAGGAGTTGTTTCGTAGGCTGCCTTGGGTCTGTGGAGACAAGCACCTGAAGGAGAAAAATCCCCACCTGCCCTGGTGAGGGTATGTAACGGCACGGCTCCTCAGCGCAACCCCCAGAAGAAATCTGGAGACAGGAGCACTCCCGAACTCTGCGGACAACAGGAAGACAAAGCTGGCTTTGGCTCAGAGCACCAGCCCAGCCTGGCGGCTGAGGGAACCGTTGCCATGAGGTGATGTGCGCTCCATCCACCGCTCCTTGCCCAAGGAGGCAAGACCTCCTTTCGTGTAATCGCAGGTGCTTCGAGGTGCTTATGGACTTTGACCAACTGGTTTGTACAGCCACGCTTATCCTCCACCCTGTTGGAACTTGTCATTTTCTAATGCGTTACATCACACAGCAAACTGAAGGTGAGTTTGTTGGGTTTCGGGGTGTTTTTGTCAACCTTTATGAATCCTCTCGAGTGATCTGTGGATGGGATCAGCAAACAAATTTTGCTCTAGCTCTCCAAACCCTGACACATGAATTGATTTCGGCAGGACACGTTAAGTGAATGATGGATCTCTGCCAAAAGGGCATGTAGGATTTCACAAGGGGGAGGGGAAGAAGAAGGAGACTGCTTTCTCCCTTTTTTTTCATGCTCCTTAGCCAGTCTTGCTAAGAAGGGCACAAGCACTTAAATTCACCGCTCGCAAAGAAAATTAGTTTTACTTTCTACCATCCCAGAAGTCCTTTTTTCTTCTGCACTTATCCTGGTGTCACCTTCCTCATCCCTAAAATGCAACAAGAGGCAGATGTCTGCTGGCCCCCGCATCAGCCCCGGTGCTGCTCCGCCGAGATGCGTGCCTCGGTTGCCCCCGGCCGCCTTGGCATCGCCGCCTCTGCCGTTGGCTTCCGAAGGCTCGGTCGACAGTTTCTCAGGCACAGGAAGGCTGACAACAAGAGCTGGGCTGTTGCAATAAATGACAGTAAGATCACAAGCTGGAGGGAGCTTGTTCCTCTCCATTCGCTGCTCTGTCTCTCTCTCTCTAAGTTTTCAGAGGCTGCAGTTATCGCCCTGTTCTGTATGCCAAGCCAGAGCTTTTGATGCTAATTTGTTGGCACTGGAAAGTCCTGGTGCAAGCGACGGATCCCATGACCTTCTTCAGTTACAGATAACGCAGACTACGGTTATATTGAAGTGGCATATTGGTTAACCTCGGTGGCTCGCAATACTTTCCTTTGACTCCATTTCTATCATTAACAAAGGGTTACGTTACAAAGGCACCTTGGAGTTCCTCGCAGGGAAATCTAGCCAATAAGCTCTTTCTTTTCTGCGCTGAGCTTCTGTTTTAGCCAGGCTGTGCGTTACACCAGCAGCAATGAAGACATTAACGCTGCATTAGGGCAGGTATTCTGGGAAAATACTTCCAAAATTAGATGCGCTCTGTAGTAACTCTTATTGCTGTTATCACTTTCAGATGCTCTGAAAGCGTTTGTGGACAGAATCACCGTGTAAAATCTGGTCTGGCTCACGGCACACAGTGGGACTATTGGATAAATAAAGGCTGCTAACAAGAGAATGGTACTGGGGTATGATTTTTGTCTTCAAGAACAGGAGGCACATCTACCTTACTAGAAAATCTGTGAAACCCAGCTCCTCTTGTATTTTGGGGCAGTTGAGCAGTGTTGCGTTTTGTGGTCCAAATCCAGTTTTCTCACACACGTGCGCACACATTTTAACCTTTGGTGCCTGACACCAAGAAACCTTTGCCACACACCTCAAAACTCATTGCTATCGATCATTACCATAAACCGCCTGAGAGTCTAGAAGGAGCAATGGGGTGAAGAGATAAAACTCCTAACCTTTCTGGAAAGACTTAGGCAGGGTGCTTTGGAAGCTCCTCTGCTCTTAAAGCCCTCCACCGAGGAATAAAATTCTCTTTCTTATTGAATAAAACGTGATCTTTTTATACTAATCTAATCAAATAATAAGAAAGTAATGAGGATGAAGAGTTTGGGTTACCAGAAGGAAATCCATGTTCCACCAGAGTATTTTAATAAGCTGCAGAATGAAGCACACCACGCTTTCTTCTGGATACATGAGCGACAAAACCAAAACTTAAAAGACATAGGACAGTCTACTCTAAAAGACGTAGGACACATGATTATTCAGTACTATTCCCCAAAGCCTATTTCCTATTATCCCAAGCAGATCTACGACTCCTTGTTTCCACAAGAAAAAGCAAATTTCTTCATCTCCTTCCCAGCAACAGAGTAGTGACTTTGTTTCTCTAAGGGAGCAAGGCAGACACCACAGGCTGTAGATACTGCTTCTGCTTCAGCCCTAGATGTGAAACTGCAGGAAGCATTTAATCCACACAACTTCTTTCCGTCATTGACATTTCAGCCAGCTTTCTATGGTTCTTTGCTCAAAAATAGTACTCTGAAGAGCAAAAATGGTAGAGTCCGCAAAGTAAACTTCTGACCAAGAGCTTTATACTTGCATGGGCTTTTAGTCACCTTTGAAGAAGAGCTGGTTTCAACCAAAAGCAAAAATCAAAATAGACTTATACTCATTATTCTGCTTCTCAGAAGGACATTCAATATCAGAACAAAATATTCAGTAACTCTTAAATTTTACTTCCGATAACTATACCATATCTACAGTTACTTTTACCTATAACTACTTAAAAATCTACTCAGGATTTCAGCAGACAATGAAATTTTTGTCTTATTACTAGTGGTGCTTGCAACCCTAGTAAATTTAACCCTGTATGTTGTACACCCTGTAGCTTGAAGAACGGCATCATCTTCATCATGGAAACCCTATTCAACATTGGAGTTGAATCCATGGCTCTAAATCTCAGGAAGTTATCGTTCTTCTGAGACACAGCACAGCAGGACCTACAGTATGAAGTGACATAGCTTACATTAAATGCAGGCACAGCCATCAAGTTACAGCAGTGTTTCAGGATACTACCCATCTATGGAAGCACATAGTACGCAGGCAATGAGAGAAGTCCAAAAATGGAAAAGTATGGAAAAACTAGTGAGTTCCAAATCGTAACTTTTTTTTTAAAAAAAACCCCAAGGTTGTTCTTTTACAGTTTGGTCAACATAGCACATAATTTAGAGCTGCCCTTAACTCTGATGTGCCACTACCAAAGGGAAAGAAGGTGCAGACAGCTTCTCACTCCTCAAGATAAACTAATTCTAGACCATTTATCTTGCTTAAAGACACATAGGAGAATCGAACAAGTGAAAAAGCTAATGAAAGCAAGCTTTTCCCTCTGAAAAGAAAAAGCAAAATGAATGGGTGCCAATCCATGCAAACAGATTTCATTTACAGCTGTGATTCTTAACCATTCCCTTTTACTCTCCATCCCAGTACCTCCATCTTCCACACACCAGTTCCTCTCACTCCACACATACTACTTTATTCTCACTAGCACCATCTCCTCACTCACTGCTTGACTGTACAGAACTAGGTAAATGCAACCCAGTAAAGCCAATCTGCTCGTTGTTTCTAATATATTACTTCTGAGTCAATTATGTGCCAAAATTGTCTTGGACCTTCTGAAAGCTGATGTAGTTACGTAAACAACAAGTCATTATTGAACCAGTTACAGATCTGCTCATTCATAGAATCATAGAACAATTCAGGTTGGAAAATACCCCTGGGATCATCAAGTCCAACCACTAACCCGACACTACAAGCTCACCCCTAAACCGTACCACCCAACACCACATCTAAATGACACTTGAACACATCCAGGGATGGCGACTCAACCCCCTCCCCAGGCAGTCTGTTCCAGTGTCTGACCACTCTTTCTGTGAAGAATTTCTTCCTAACGTCCAGCCTAAACTTGCCCTGTTGCAACTTGAAATCATTCCCCCTGATTCTGTCCCTAATTCCCGGTGAGAAGAGACCAGCACCAACCTCTCTACAATGTCCTTTCAAGTAATTGTAGAGCGTGATGAGGTCCCCCCTCAGCCTCCTCTTTGTCAAACTGAACAGACCCAGCTCCCTCAATCGCTCCTCATAAGGTCTGTTCTCCAGTCCCTTCACCAGCTTTGTTGCCCTCCTCTGCATTGACTCCAACACCTCGACATCTCTCCTGTACTGA
>NW_009697132.1:0-66302 GCF_000703405.1 Apaloderma vittatum
CGCCAGCGCAGCCCTGTCCGCGCAGGGAGCCGCCCGCTACCTCCCCCCCCTCCCGCATCTGGAATCCATAATCAAGAGCCCAATTTTGTCATTTGGAAACACTAATTATCTAATCACGCCGCGCTGCAGAGCGTACTTGTCTGCCCAATTAGCTAGGACAATTATTAAAATTCGGAGGCCTAATTATGTCTCAATTTAATGCTGGCAAACTCGCGCATAGAGCAGTAATTAAAATTCTCTCCTTGCCTCTGCCTTTAGGGCAGCGGTTGATTAGGACCTGTCAGGGGCTGCGCGGCCCCGACCCAGCCAAGCGGATTGTGCAACATGACCCCGCATTGTTAAGTGTGTCAACATATTAACCTGAATTCCCTTCAGCCCCCATAATCACATTTGGTAGGAGGAAGAAAAAGGGCTAAAACATGAAGCATTTTATTAAAAAAACATAAATTCTTTTTAATTAATGCTGTAAGAGATCTGACGCGGCTCGAGCTACCAAATGCTGCGAGTCATATAATGCTAGTGCTTCTAATTAGCGGCAAAGGAAGGTTTGCTCTTCCCGGTTAAAAAGACTTCCCTCTCCTCTCATTTAAAGAAAATGATCTTTCTTTTGGGTAGTGTATTTTTTAAAACCCAGCTAGTTGGCTTCCAGTGATAAAGTTGATTACCAGTTTTTTGTTTGATGATGGAACACAAGTGAATATTGACTTCTGCGAGAATCAAACAGACGACCGGAGGCGTAAATAAAACGGTCAGGATTTAACACTTGAAAGAAGTTAATAAAGTTGAAAATTAAAAATCATAATATTGGGATAATTTAAAAATATTTATTTTTGCTCAGCTCTCCAGTTTGATAGGAAGCCAGTGTTAGAACACAGACAGACAAGAACTGGAGTTAATCCCATTGCGGTCCTGCCCGGTGTAGCACAGTCTCTGCCACGGACAAGGAGCCCCCAAGCCCAGCATCCCCCAGCGATAGTCACCACAGAAAGAGGACTGGTCGTGCTGGCCTCGGTGGCAGAAATGTTCCCCTTCAGCATGTCCCTTTTTGGCTGGAAAAAATGCAACACGGAGGAAGGTGGTTCCTTCATCTCCAGTTCTCAGGTGTTTTGGACTACGGAAGCAAACCTTAATTCCTGGTGCAGGGCAGGCCAGCCTGCTGCGCGGGAGGGAGGGAGGGAGTGAAGGAGGGGGCCTCTTCTCCCACTGTGCGTGCCCTACATCTTGGAAACGGCCCCGCTTCCAGCCTCCTTGGCTGGCAAACCAAAGTGCAAATCTGTGTTCTGGCTTGTTCCAGTGGCTGTCAGGGTGTTTTCCTCTTGTCAGCAGCAATTGACTGGTCAGGTTCACCCTTGTACAGCAATTGTAACAGCTCATTGACAGACCAGTGACCCAGCCGGACCCAATAATGGAAAACTATTGATTTCTGTGGGCTCAGCAGATCTAAAATGAATGCCCAATGTAATGTCATCAGCTGTCTTGGACTCTGATAAAGAGACAAACTATCAAAGATGTGGTGCCTATTCTGACAATTTACTTTCAGAAAAAAACCCCTGGATACAAACAAAAGTTAAGTGGCCTTTCCCAGTTTCCCCCCTAATAAGTAAAAAGCAACCAATGCCTGGGTCAATGATAAGAAACCGCAGCCCAGATGTGGCAGAGACTCCAACTGCCCCTTTAACCAAGGAGGTCCATGACAGCCCCTCCAGGTTTTAAAAATTTATTGCAGAAGAATAAGCATGTAGGTGAGTGACACCAGACTCCACACCCATCCACCAGCCTCCAGAGAGCAAGCTGAGAAGCAGAAAGGCTGCCAGGAGATGTAGCCCAACAAGGGCCACAATTAACTCCTACCTGCAGGAAAGCAAAAAAAGGGTAAACAAGCCTGTGATGCTTGAGCTAATCACACACCCCTTCTGTATCACAACAAATGCTCTGGGCTGAGAAGGATGTTAAGTACTGTGATGAATGCTAGTTAATAAAAATCTGATAACAGAAGGTGAAATTTTAAATTTGAACAGCAGCCCTCATACAGTTAAGGTGTTTGTGGATCAAAAAATACTACAAGTCTAACTGAAATTTTGGGAGGGGAGAGATCAGTATTTAAGAATTTGGAGAATTGTATGGGCTGTTTGCCATAAGTAATAGCGTACATAAGTTTAAACAGGAGATGCAAGTATGGCAGCCTTCTTGGAAAATCACAGAATCATAGAAACATTCATGTTGGAAAAGACCCTTGGGATCATGAAGTCCAACCTATAACCCTACCCTAAATGTTTAACTTCAGGGGAAAAACAAAGATCGACTTTTTTTGTCTTGAGGGAGCCAGAGCACGGCCTGTTTTTCCAAGTAGCTTCCGCATCCCCGCGGCTGACTGCCAGAGCTCAGACCTCACATTAGGGAGGCAATGGGACATTTACCAGCGTAAGGTCTACGGGAATCAGGATCAGGCAGATGGTGGTGTTCTGTGGGATAGCAAGTGCTTGCAGAAGATGTTCCATCGTGTCCCAAACCCCTTCTGTAGGGCTTAGAGCCTTCCAGAAATTAACTCCTTCCAGATTAACTAAGTTTGCTGTAAGAGGTGGGAGGAGAAAACAGAGATACTTACCCTGGCAGATGCCAGCACACATTTAATTCAAGGTCTAATACCAGTGGAGATTAGAACAGCTTTGTGATCCCAGCAACAAAATTCAAGTGACCTTCGGGAATCATTTAATTACGAACAACTGGTCAGTTTTCTCACAAAAATACCTGTCTGGCATGTATTTTTATCTTTTGCAGCCTCCTGCTCGCCGACTTCTCCTCATACATGCCTCATACCCCTCGCACCGTTGTTCTGTCCATGACACGCACACATGTATATGTTGCCTTTACCTTCCCCTGACAACAGGCCCGGCTCTGTGATGTGCTATGTATACTCGTCAAGGAGAAATGACTGCACAGATTACGTTAACATGACTGCAGCTGAATACATTTCAGTTTCTACATATTTTCAGTTTCTACACACTTCCCACTGCGTAGCCTTGGCTCCTTCTCCTGCAGACAGCTCCCAAACCCACCTATCTCCACTCGAGCTTTTACTTCATGTTCAATTTCCATATGTTTCTGTCAAGCATTTCTCTCCTTGGCGTTCCCTCAGGGCCTGATCCTGTGAGAGTAAGCATGCTGCACCTGAGAGGTGTTAAGCAAGGCTGTGTGAATTGCTGACTACATTTTAGGCTTTGCTTTTTGTAACGATCATTTTTGGATTAAATGAAATGTAAACTCTTGCAGCTTTTTTTTTGTTTATCCAAAACAAACCCCATGAACATTTTCCATTAGTTGGGAAGAAGAGCTGAAATCCCTCCTACCCATCTTGAGGAAGAGTTTTTTAGAGCACCAGAACCTTGTGAGTGATGCTTAGACCCAGATACCTTGTTCCTGGAGAGACAGTTCTCAGTTCTCAGCTCCCCTTCCTGCCCATTTCTCAGAACCCCAAACCTCGTGTTAAGCCAAGCGCAGATAACATCTCCACACTACTCCCTCCCTAAGTACAATGAACATGTTCAGGCCTTTGGATAGCAAGCTCCTGAGGCAGGGATTATGCTCTGTAGTATTACTGTTGTCATATTTTCCCTGTTGTAATGTTCCATGTACATTTATGTCATTTATAAAATACAATTAACAGACATATTGGAATCCCCAATGGCCCAAAGAAGGGAATAATAGAAGTAGAGTAATCATGTACATTTGATTCCTACAACTATGCTGGCTGTGGCAACTCGCTCCCAGCCAGCAGGTGAGTAGTAAAAATGAAACACAATCCTGAATATTTAAAAAGCAAAGCTGTCCGTAGTTCCCTTTCACTTAGCAGCAACTTCACAACAGGGCTCAGCTTCTCTTTGTGTAAAGACCTTGACCCCCTCTGTCCTCACAGCACACCTTATCTCCTTCAGTGAGTACCAGTAACTAAGGCTGAGTACTGCTAGGTCCTGCTGGCCACCAGGAAAACATCCAAACACAGGCATCCAAAATGAGCCACTGAAAAGCTTGTATAAAATCCTTACATAATCATAATCATAATCATAATTATAATCATAATCATAATCATACTCATAGAATGGCCTAGGCTGGAAGGGACCTTAGAGATCATCTGGTCCAACCTCCCTGTCATGGGCAGGGACGCCACCTCTCAACTAGACCAGGCAACACATGGTGGCCGAGCGGGAAACGAACCCGCGACCTCAGTGTTGGTCCTTATTGTCAGCACCGCACTTACCCTTCCCTGAGAAAGATTGCTCTGACTTGTACCAAACTGCACTTCCCAAAACCACTCATACAGCACCAGCTGTCCCTTGTTTTCAATGAAAGGGGTCAATGGAATATAGAATAATGCTTTTTTACTAGCTTTTCTAAATCAGTGTAAATATGTATTTAATTGTGTTCAGTATTTCAATAGTGACTACACATACCTGTCTACTCTCAGGTGTAACCCTATTGTACTGCCTCAGTAAGCTCTGCTGTACCAGGACTTATTTTCACTGGGAGAATCACAGCCCACCAATACGGGCTGAAATTTTGTAGGCAACTGTCCTCTGACAAAGCCCAAACTGTTTTTTTTTTAACATTTATAAATAGGTTTGTGCAAATAATCGATTCTGCCATAAAGCAACTGAATGAAACTAAAACGAGAAAAAAAAACCCCAAACACATTCAGGTAAATTTGAAATAATATTTTCCCATTTGCTTTGCTGAAACGAAACAAATCCCATAAATTTTGCAGTGAAGAAACTGCTTTGTTTCACTCAAAATGTTTCATTTCGGGCACTTGCAACAGAAAAAACCACAAACCAACAACAAACCAACAAAACCCACAAAGGAAGTAAGAGGTTGGATTCACCACAGCTGCTGTCATTCCCTTTTTATCCACTAACCCAGTAATTAGGGCAGTGACCCAGGATGTGGGAGATCCATGTTCAATCCCTTCTCCGCCTGAAGGGATCTGAACGTCCATCTCCCATCTCTGAGGAGGAGAGCGTTAGAGCCCCAGTGCTGGAGGAGGCCCTTCTCTGCTGTCTCCTTTCAGCTCGGTCCCTCCTGGGCAGGTGCCCGGCGTGGGCTGGACGGGGGCTCCATCCTGCCCAGGCACACCCCAAATCCCAGGGCCTGGCGTTACTTCTCTTCCTCTGCCCTGTGACTCGGCAGGTGCAGAGGTGCCATGAAGGAGGTTTGGTAGGTTAGACGGCTCTCAAATACACCACACTAAAATGTTTAAGGAACGTCCATAACCGAGCGATCCCAAGTCTGGGTGCCAATCCTCTGAGGCAAAATGCGAGTCCTCCTCCCTAGATACATATCATAATGCAGGAGCTTTTTCTCAGTAAATAAGCAATGTGTTAAAAAAAAAAGAAAAAAAAAGTCTAGTTCAGGTAAATATCAGATTTCTCTAAGCCTAAATTTCTTCCCACTTTTCTAACCACATTTTGCTACAATTTTCAATTACTGCCTTAATGATTTTTTGTCTATTATTGTAAATTTTCTGTAATGTTAGGTAGAATTGATGTTGATAGGGGTTTCCTAATATGAACTTATTACTTCCTTATTACCTTCTTTGTACTTTTTAACCACAATTAGCTTCAGCAGCAGCTTACACTAGCCTAGTTATGCAATATTGAGTATAGAACTGAACCTGTCAAATGCCCAGACTTACACATAGCTTTGCAGGGAAGCTTTCCACACAATGGTCTACGTGCATTATTTTCACATCGACAATGAGATCAGCTGAACTCCCATTTTTAATTAGGAAAATTTGGCACCTCAATGCGACATTTTTGCCAGTGCTAAAATTATCTTCATCATTTTAATAACACTACTTAAAAATAATTCCTATTGAAAAGAATATCCTTTATTCAATTTTTGCTCTATTGTTTCTAGAAGGTAAACAAATTGTCTGTCACGTCTTACAAGCAGACTTTGATTACTGAGAAGTCCATCATTTCTCAGTATTTGATAACAGTTTATTAGGGCTGACCTTTGGGGACTTTCCAGACAAGTGGCCACACGAAGTCACAGCTGGAGAAGAGGATTCGCTTGTCCAAGTGTGAGAAGGACTCCTTTGTAACAAACATTAAAAAAAATCCTCTACTTTCATCTTGTTTTAAGAGCCTCTAGCACAGCATATTTACAGAATAATAAAACAAGGCTTCAGGCCTTTTCTTCTCATACATCAGTAACACGATTCTAGTATCACACTTATATGCTGTGTACACTACATAATTTACTGCATTGCGCCTCTCATAGCTAGTATTCTCAAATAAACTAAAGGAAATAAATCCTCTCATACCATTCTCAGATAAGAATTAAATCATGTCACAAAACTGGCTGAGAATATCCCTGTGACAACTTCTGTCCCCTCCTCCCCGCCATGAGTTAATGCGTCTCACCCTGGCACGCCGCTTGTGCAGCTCATTTAGTGCTGCCTAATATGAACCATCATTCTGATTATTGCTATTTATTTGCATTAGCAAGAAGAAACTTCAAAAGAAATCCTTCACACCAAAAGCTATGTAGTTACAAGACTAAGATGCTTTCATTCTCGAAGGGCTAACGCTCGAAGAGACAGGAGGTGGGAGGGAGGAGCAGGGTGTTCACAAGCACCATCACCTCAGAGCCAACTGCATGTGCAAACGGAAGGAAACCACTGCTTCCAGAATTAACGATGCCTCTCCTTTGCACTGATTTTAGAAACAATAAAAAACTGTGAAGTTACTAGAGTTAGCAATGAAAACAGTGAATGAATGGCCTGTTCTGGGGAGTAACACGAATCGCAATCCATCAAGGTTACCTTAGACCTTCATCTCAAAAGTAATAAACATCTGGGATTTTTATACCCCCTTAAGTCAGTGGGAAAATGCTACTGTAAATTACCTGCATTTCATGTGCATGTGTGAATGGGTGTTTAACTGTGTGTGTGTATATATGCTCATTGCTTCGTTTAATTTTTATATCAATCAGAAGTATATTAAAAGGCACAGAAAAAGTAATAGCCTTTCTTCTCTTGATCTTTTTAATCTGAGGTAGTGCGAGAGAGGAAAAAAACAGGCTATTTTGAGTCATAAGGAGGGGTTTTTTTGTAACAAAAGTTCAGAGTGATTGCAAACACTACAGGAAGCCCCAGCCTGCAGATGCATAAAGCCCGGCACAAGGAAGGTGTGTACCAAGCTGTGGGCACTAAACATAAGCCCGCAACGCTAAAACTGCCACAAACCTACATCTGGTTCTTATGAGTCCTCCTCAGTAAGGAGGGACACGGGTGCTGGGGAGTCACGGCATAGACAGACCAGTGTCCTGCTGCCCATGCTCCCCTCGGCCCAGGGAATGCGGGGCAGGGCTCTTGCAGCAGCACTGATGCCGCATTGCCAGCTGCCCTCACAGGCACATCCCAAAAGGAATGAAAGGCCCACTCATCCCACTCCCCTATACAGCTCCACCAGTCAGCCCAAATGCAGTTTTGTGATTTAGGATCGTGGTGCAGGAGCCCCTGCCCAGAGGGCAACGCATTAGCGTGATCTGACTGGCATCCTGCTTTGAAGCGAAGTGTAAAACTTTAACGCTTTCATTGGCCAGTGACAATCCCTGCTAAGAACTCTCCTATTCCTGACCCCATATGGGGCACTCTTAATTTAGTTTCACTTGAAGCACCAGATGCTCTAATTACATCATCCCGATCTTCGATGAGGTGTATTAGATGAACAGTGACAAGTATTATTTTTAATCGTGTCCATGATGGTTTCATTTCAATGCTCAAGTATCCTCTCCAGCAGGCCCATTTAATGGTATTACATGACCCAAGAGCCTCAGTGAGGAATTCCTGAAGTACATTCACTTCTATCTGTTCACAGAAAATCACAGGCACATAAGGCCATGAACATTTCTTCCCTATATGCTCCATAAATTTTTCTGTAAGCCTTACTGCAGAACACACTAAATGAGTTATAGGTGGTCAGCTGTTGCTTTCCAGTTTTGCTGCAATTGTTGCTCCATATGATGCAGATAGAGCCTGTACCTGCATCAGTCTGCCTGATACAATCTCTGTCCCAATGAAACTGTCAGATCCAGCATCTGAATTATTGTATCTGCATCATCCCTTAATGATTCACCTACCCTGGTTATATACAGGAGCTGGAAAAGACGTCAAGGCATGTAAGTTATTTTATTGGAATATTATAGAAAACAGATGTTTTTCTCTTAATCCTGATGGCATATTTAAACACAGCCTAGGACAATTAGAATTCCAGTGCCCTGGAGACTGATTATCCATCACTGACAATTTTCCAGATTATCTTTTTTTTTGTTCTCATGGTTGATACTTGTATCGTTGCCTGCCTCCATCCTTGGGGAGTATAAAGGAAACTGCTGAAAAGTAACTTTCTTTAAGAACAGCAGCAATAACATCCAACATGATGCTTCATTGCTGAGAAATAACATCTCAGTGGCACACAGATAGAAAGCCCATGTCTCCAGCAGTTGAGCCACACAACTCTTAGCAGAGCCAGTGTTAGCCCTCTCATTTACTTCTGGTCACACATACTAGAAGTTAAAGAGCTAATCGGATTCCTCTCTTGATGATACCCATTTCAGAGTATTCATTATGCTTGGAAATAGACATATAAAACCAGTGAAATATAGGTTAGAGGAAAAAGCACAACCTACATGAGGAAAACAAGCTGGGCAGCAGCAGTGCAGCCCCCATTAAACTTCAGCAGGTTCCACATTTGTTGCAGAACAGTTAATTTTACAAAAGGGATTTGGAGCAAACAAGAGGAGGACAAACAAGATGCTGTACCTTCTGCTCCACAAGTGTCTCCAGTCTTGCAGAATTTCAGGTCCTTGCCTCTGCTCTGCCTACTATTGCCTTAGCACCAGGGAATATGCAGGTAGCCCGCAGTGTAGGTATCACTAAGTTTTTGGGCATTGATCCTGTCTGACCAATTCACTTCCAAAATTTCTTCATCACTGGAGTATCACCTGTGACCAAGGCTTGTTGCCCTCAGGAACTTCACATTGTGAAATCTTCTGCTGCATTGGCCCAAGTGGGGCAGAAAACATCTTTTTGCCTCGTTTGTGGAAGCAGAAGACACAAGTCAGATATATTTGGTTTGGAACTGAGTGTTCACAGCAGAGCTGAGAAGATCTTTGTAGAGACCTCCAGCATCAGCTAACATCTGCTTTACTGGCATATTTGGGCATTCCTCTCTTTTCAGGTGAAATGTTAAGACTTCTGCAACTCCAGTCTCATTCACCTTTAAATTGTGCCTTTTGTCCCTGTAGTTTATCCTTTACAAGGGTGAGCAAGCCAAAATCCATCTACCTTCTGAAAAACACTCCACCTTTAATTTACATGTTTAAATTCAAACTATTTACTTATTGAAACTGTTTATAGAATTGTTATGCTTATAAAGCATCCAGTTCCTTGCTTATGTCACAGAATAATTTTGACTAACAAAACCATGTGGCCCAAATAGATCCTTAAAAATACAACAATATTATGCAAGGAAAAAAGCCGATTTTTTAAACATAGTACTGTCAGAGGGAGGGAAATGTAAGGGGACAATTCCCATCAGAGCCAAGACAAAGTGGACAAGAAAAGCAGAGAGAGAGGTGACTGAAACCCATTCTCAAAGAAGTTGCTTCCCAGGTGGAGGCAGGGCAGCTTGGGCTGGGACTTCAGAAGGAGGAGCTGTCCTGCCTGCTGTTAGCGAAGGCCACTGTCTGAGGACCAGCAAAAGGTAACTAAATCCATCAAGCTTCAAAGGACAGCAACGTGCACAGGAGAACATTTAGTAGATGGCACAGGAAGTTTAGAAGTGGAAGCGAGTAAATGACCCCCCATTAGTTACGCAGTTAAAACACGGGCAATAGGAAAAACGATGCCCTTTTAAAGGACTTAACAGAACACTGCCAGATGGAAGCTATGGGGAAAGAAAGCCCAGCTCATGTCCTTGCCACAGCTGGGCTTTGGTAACTGGATGTGTGTTACACCTTTACCAACTTTCCCGAGCGAGCACATAATGCTTCTCCACAGCCCGTGTTGCCCAGGGCATAACTCACCACTTGCTTTTTGCTTGTGAGCAATAAAAATATGCGAAGGAGATTTATAGGCACGTGTCCAAACTACACTGTATCTTTGGTTTTAATCTCTTTTGAATGACATACTCCCACAACAGGTGAAATTAGGGTCTCAGACAGGCTTTTGTTAGGATAAGATGCTATGGCTACGCTAAAGCAAACGTGGCACGTCTCACCGGGGTGGGTGTCCCTCACCACGCCGGCAGCAGAGCCAGATGGCTGGTGCAGAAGCGCATCTCCATAGAGGAGAACATCGTGCTGTACTGGGTGACCAGGCTGTCGCTGAATGCAACTCCGTCACGGTATTTAAATCACATTAAAGCTTTCTTTTATTACATACCCCCTTGTGATTTTGCCTGCCTACATTCTAATTACCAGCCTTGCTGCAGCACACACAGGTTCCACAGCTCAGTCCCACTCCTGTTTTAACGGAAATGACTTATTTTGCACAATCCTAATGAAAATACTGCAGTGAGATAACTGTCTCCTTTTTATCTTGCATTTCCCATTCTACAGTGTAAGCTGTTTTTTTGTGGGGGAGAGAGACAACAAAATATTCAGGTTTATGTGCATTTTTAGAAACAGTAGATGTATCTGTTAAAGCTCCCTGGAATAGTTCAATCACTTTTGCTATCTTCTTACATAATACCTGATTTTGACATATCAATATATTTTTCCATGTCAAATGTCAGCTGTACTCGTTTTTCAAAAATACTACATTTTTTATTCTCCACCTATTAACTTCTCAAACAGGGTATTTTAAAGGAGATGCATTTCACTAGCTTCTGATAACTTACACCATTTTTTTCTAAGCAATTTTTTTAGCAGTAAGCACAATTCCTCTCTCTTACCCAATTAGTTCGCAGCACTAATCAGGTCAGAGATCACATGAACTTTAATGGAGAACTTAACATTCAGGAAAGATCAAGGACTAGGATGTGGCTTCCTTTGGTGTGTCTACAGCAGCACCGCTGCCCTTGGCCATCACTTTGCCATTCCCCATCTTCTGATTACAGAACTAGCCATACCCAAACACCATGACAATTTCGTACTGCCCTACAGTTTTCACAGCTTCCCTGTTGAGCGAGATCAAAATCATTTTGATTGTTAACCAAGACAAAGTACTGATGTGTTGAAAGGCTACATTTATACTTATTATTTAATTTGATTTAGTTCCTAGGTACAGAACTAGAGACGGGCTTGTTCACCTGTGCAGGCAGAGACCACCCTCGGCTAGGGGAGTGGTTCAGATCTGCAGGGTGAAGAGGAGTAAGAAATCTCACCTTTGCAACTCTTCTAAGAATTAACACAGACTTTTAACGAGGACATTTCTAGTTAAAAACAACACAACTGACAGTCTCTTGGGTGCAGGGGAAAGAAAGTGAGAAAGTACATGCAGCGAAAGTTCAAAAAAAGAAGGGAAAGTAGTGCTCAGATTTTGTCTGATGACAAACGAGCCCCCTGTGACAGCAGCAAATACCAGCACTGGCTGTGGGCAGTTCATGCTGCTGTTTGCTGGTAGCTGGAATACGAGGTCTGAATATACCCAGTTCAATTTCCAATAACTGCTTGATTTTCATTGTGATCTCAAAACTGCTCAAGAGCTTTTTCTCTGTGCAAAGCAGTAACAGCAACAGTAGAACAGTTTTTGCTGGCTTGGGTCAACTTCTCAGAGACAAAAAGCTGCAACAAGGCACCTAAGTTCAAAAATCAGCCTTGACTGCTTGAGGGTGGGGAAGCTCTCACCCACCGCTCAGGGATCTCTCCAAGACCAGGACACTAGGTAAGTGCCTAGCACTAGACAGCCAGGATTGGTATTTTCCATCCATTGAGGGAGAGAAGATGTCTGAAATCTGGAAGACAGCAGCAAAATAAGCACCTGCTGCTTCAGAACAGGAAAAAATACAACATGAGTCCACTGTAAATCTGGCTGTGAGGGTAGCAGGTTTCATACACATCTAGACTGCAGGTACTCTTAGGTAACACACCTGCTGCTTTCCATTTCTACGGTAACATGAAGAAAACGCAGTCTGGATCATCACACAACTTCCACAGCCCAGCACACAGTGCACGTTATAGCAAGAGCAACTGAGTAGCAGGGCTCCCCTGCCTTCTCCCCAGCCTTTATGAAGTTCTGTGCCAGCTGCTCCATATTGCAGGAAATCACAGAAACCTGTAGGCTGCTGATTTTGTTTGCTGCTGGCAGTGGAGGGGGCTGCTCACATAACATTGATGCATTTCCACATTTAAATCTGAAATCACAGTTTACTTTCCTAAGAATTTTCTGTTACTGCATAATTTACCAGTAAATGGGCTGAGATTCTTATCATCAACATGTTTTTACTAGTTTTTACTTGATACTCCTGTTTCACTTTGCCCAAAGAAGCTAACCAGCTGCTTGTTCACAAAAATCGTTCAAGCAAATGCTCGATTTTCTAACCAGTTCTATGGTTTCAGAAGGGCTGTCAGAAAAACAAAAAGTGGCCTCAAAAAAAGAAAAAAAGGGAGGGTGGGGAAGAGCCAGTAATCTACCTTTATGCAGACAAAAGGGTATAAAACATTCTCTTTCCCAGATGGGCTCAGGCTGTGCAAGGTGACTCCTGAGCCCTGAGTTCAGCTCCCAGCAGCAGAGTCAACTCTGGAGTCCTGGGTTGGTATCAACTGTGTAACTTGGGATTTTTGTTTTGTGTAATTTCTCTTCAAAAGTCACTCTAAAACCTAAACATCTCCTCCTCCTTCACCACTTTAGTACAGACAGCTACTGCTTCCATAAAAAATACGTCAGAAATCAGGCGATTAGCTACACTTTTAAGAATACTAAGCAGTGTTCTGTGTTCACAGTGATATAGCTTACAGGACTTTCCCCAAAAAGCTTCACCGCTGTAGCCAGCGGTAAAATAAAGTCCTAAAGAACAAGAGAGATAGAAAATGAAGAAGAAGCAAATGTGGATATAAGCAAAAACTGAGGAAAGGGAAAACAAACCAAGCTAAGAATGAAGATAATGAAAACGGTCAGGTTAGCAGCCCAGTGAGACGCGGCTAAGTACCGTCCCCAGATGGGAACCCGGGCCTGAGGGCAAAGAAATGAGTTTGGGATCCTTGAAGAACACTCACATTCTGGGTCAGGGTCGTTGGTCGTTTACTAGCACTCATGGTCAGCTGCAGTCAGAGAACACTGTCTTTTGTAGTGGATGTTATTTTAATGAGAAGAGAATGTTACAAAATGATGGATGCCAAATAGCTGAGGGTTTTTTGGAGGCAGTGAATGGCAGTCCCTGCATGAACAGAACCTGGAAAATTCAGACTTCAGTACCAAATTTGTGACTGAGGCCACATGTGAGAAAAGCAGCTCATGCCCCTTCATGACTGGACCAAGTGCCTATGGATTTATACACAGCACTTACAAAGCATCAGTAAATGTACTTCAGATGGCAAAAGGAATGGGTACAGTTGACTTTCAACACAAGAAATTGGATTTAAAGCCTCTTTTCCCTGTCACTCCCTATTTCTTTAACAGTTTGGGGCTAAAACTTATTCTCTGGCTTGCCCTAACCTCCTCTGTGCCAGGAACCCAAACGCACCCCTGAAGATTCAAAGGCACAGCAAATGCAGCCATCAGCTGGATTTCAGGGACTACAAAACAAGTGTCAACCTCGGGCTTATACTGTCTTCTCCTGTTTGCAGCTTCTGTTTCAACCTATGGGGTTTCTGTTTGTTTGTAAAAGATTTTTTCCTGCTTCTTCATCCAAATAAGGCTATTTTCTTTCTAGTTTCACACAATCTTTTTTTCAGGGAAGAGACAGATGAAAGAATTATTTCTTGTCAGCAAGACTTGTACCTGGGTGACACGCAATTCCTTATTTGGTTAAAACACAGGTTAATGGTGTTAGCTTGCATTTTGCTTTTATCAGTCACTTTTTTCTGAAGCCATTTCAAAGAGCACAATGGGATTCAGAGCTTCAGCATTTGTTGCTACAGCAGTGAGGAGGAATTTGGGTGAGTTTCACAGAGAGCTACAACCATGACTCACAGCTGCTGCTGGCTTAGAGATACACAATCAAATGCTTAAACATGAAGTTTCCAGTTTTCAATAAAGAGATTTTTTTAGAAGTGGTAGATTATATTTAAGTGTTTCATGTCACAAGTCTCTGACACAAAAGCACAGGGATTAGCATCATCACTTGGTATGTAAACCTCAGATAGAAATTACGAGTTGTGTCCTTTTGACTGAAAATAGAACGCCCATCCATGTTGCAACTTAGACATGTATAGTACAAACACTCTGGAGGCTGTGAGAAGGCTCCCTTTGCTTCCCCACTGCACAGTAAGTGGTGTAATTTTGAGGTCTCCGGACTCACAGTTATCATCAGTGTTATTTTCTTGGGTTTTAATTGTATTTAATTCTATTTGCTATTAGTTTTTTCCCACATTTGTTCAGCCAAAATTTTACCTTCTGTAGCTTTTCAGAATCAGGTAGAAAATTTAATGAATAACCTCTCTTTAGAGCATTATGACATGCAGGAAATCTAGGAGCATGGAGAGCTGGCACGAGAAAGGTCTTTCAGGGCTCTTGTTACAAGCTTTGCCTCCACCTCAAGAAATGCATCCTTACATGGACGTGTTTATTCCAATTTTTACTTCTACAAGTCGGTCTTCAGGCAACATGTGCGAACCCACTTCATAGGCAGTGACACACTGCTCACAGCGGGGCTCCCCACCTGAAGTGACAGAGCCACTGCCCCGAGGGGAAGCCACTGCAGCCACCCTCTGCAGGAAGCCACTGCAGCCACCCTCTGCAGCCAGACACCAGCTATTTGGACCACGAGGTTTTTCTGCTTGATGCACCTGAGTATTACTAAAAAGTTTTATAAAAGGCTGCTATGCTCCAGCCTGAATAGGGAAATGGGAAAGTAGAGGGATTTCTTGTTTTGCTTTTCTTCAACATTTATCAGCCTATAGTGCAACTAGCAACAAGAACAAGCAGTACTGGAGTATCAACCCTAGCAAGACAAGGTGAAGGGAACCCCCACTCCAGACCTTGTTTAAAAATAACCACAAAAACCCAAACAAACACACCCACCACTCTTTTATGATAAATTTGATCAACCTCTGCATTTTTGCTTTTAGTGTGTGTGTACCTGTGTGAATGGTCATGGTACGGCAATGAATCCTCTCATGCTGTAGCAGGAGACCGCAGGGAATTGCAGAGCACCAGACTAGCTTTGTCCGAATACTCTGCGTTTGAGTACACGTGGAAGCCCCAGTGCAGCCAGTGCTGCGGGGAAACCGCCTGCTGACTGGGAGAGATGGCACCAGCGAAACCAGACTGTGCAGAGTGCAAGGTGGGAGGATACACACAGGTGAGAGTTGTTATTTGTGATTTGGCTTCAGATCTGAGCCCCTGGCTCAGGTCATGCTTCCTCCACCAACAATCTCATTCTTGGTCTTCAGTACTGGAATGTAAATAGTGGAATGTAAATACCCTCTCCTTCCTCACCTCTGAATTTTCAGGAGGCTACAGCTGGCAAAACCACCCTCTTCGCCTCGCCATGCAACTACTCAGGTTAGGGTGGAAGACCCTGATTTAAGTAACACTTGCTGTGCAACTCACCTCCGAACGGTAAGAACACCAAGAAGCCTGTGGTGTTAAAAACGAACATTTTATTGCAAGAGATTACAGACCTGGCACTATGGCCAAATGTTTCCATTACATCAAAATTGCTACCCATGTATCAGGCAACAGCACCTACAAAGCATGGTGGATTGCAATATCTGAAATCATAATGCAGTCAGCTTTTTTAAATAAGTACCACGCTAAAAAGATTTTTTTAAAAAACAAAGTCAAAACAATACAAACATTTAATTTTTAATATGAAACTGGTGTTAAAGTATCCAGGCCATCAACTACTGTGATAAAAAGTGGAAGAGTCTGTTAACCATAGAGCTCAACTAAACAGGCTTCATTCACAGCCCTTAACATTTAGTTAAAAGCAAATACATTACTTACTCTTAGTTTTTCCCACATTTGTTCAGACAAAATTTTACCTTCTGTAGCTTTTCAGAATCAGGTGGAAACTTTAATGAATAACCTCTCTTTAACGCACTGTGACATGCAGGAAATCTAGAACCACAACTGGCCCAGGAAAAGCACTGGAGTCAGAATAGCTCTGCAGGAACAGACCTCCCCACCTCAGTCCCATGATGCTGACCTTTGGAAACTGTGGACGCATGCACACCTCGGAGCCCCGACTCATCACTCGCATTCTCCTGTGATCCACTTACCTCAAAGACCTTGGTGATTTCCCTGAGCGTGGCTGAAAAAGGCAGGAGTTTGAACAGGCACATAGCTCCAACATGGAAAAGGACGGCCCAGGACAGACCCCAACTGACAGAGTCCCCACCCCAGGCACGCTAGGTGCTCGCTCTGCCTCCCCGGTGGCCGGTGTTGGCTGTTGCCTGGTCTGTGCTTTTCCTCCCGTCGGAAGGGAGCTGTCAGCTCATTTCCTGACACCGCTGGCTGGGTAAGGGAAGCCCTGAGGAAGCAGAAGCGGATCTGTGGGCAGAGCTGGACCGCCTCGGCTCGTGGGAGCAGCCCCCTAACGCAATTTGCACAAACCAAAAGAAGCTGCACATGACGAACAGGAGTAAAGGCACAGGGATCTCTGAGCCAATATCTGTTATCGACTTGCCTCCATCTTCCACATGTACAGCCTCAACACTACCACAGCAGCTACCACGGACACTTTAAAACTGCCTTTTCAGGGTCCTGCAGAAATATCTTTTCAAGGAATGCAAACAATTTCAATTTTTAAAGATGACTTGGAAATATCACTGGGACTAGGGGGTATAGGCAATCAACTCAGAAAACATGGGGGTGGTCGTCTACAATTTCCCAGGCTTCTCTGAGAATTCTGAAAATTCCTTCACCATTTTCCAGAGGCTGCTACTTAAGAGACCTTTATCAGAAACTACGGTAACTTCAGAAACACATAAGACTGCGATAAGGAACCAAAATCAAACAAACAAATCCCTATGCCACTGCAGCCTTTACCCCAAAGCAATCTAGGCAACATGAACAGACTAACGCTTTTTTCTTTTATGTGCAATTCTGGAAGCCCAGCCCTTGAGCACAGACTGCCACAGAGCCTCTCAAGCCACACATCCCAAAATATAAGTTCATATAATAAAGTGACTGATTCAATTAACTCTCTTCTACCAGACTATTTAGAATCTCTCTAACTCTGGGAAAGGTGATTTTATATCTCCCTAGAGGTAGGGACAGAAGATCTGCACTCGCAAGTGACAGAAACCGAGAAAATGGCCCTGTCTGAGGACTGCAAGCTAAAGGGTATGCAATTTTTTAAAAAATTATTCAGTATCAACCATATATGTGATTAATTTAATAATCAGAAGGGTTCTAGAATTTCTGTATATATTACAAACCACATTGTCAAAGATCTGATGCAAGCAGGGCACGTGGCCCCCGCGCACGCACTCAGAACACCTGCCACCGAAACCTGCTGCTCCCCAGCAGAAGAATCTCATCTTGGAAACTCGCCAGGCCTAGAGCTCCCTGCTCTTCAGACACAACCTTGCATTTCAGTGTTACACAAAGCAGCTCACCATTGGGGTTTAATGAATTAAATAGAATTAACTACTTTTTAAATTATTATGAACCTAATAGAGTTTTTTGCTACTGCTAAATCCCGCACGGTATGGCTTCACCTTACAAGCTTTCTTAACGATACTAGATAAATATCATTTGCACTTAATCGATTTCTTCCTCAGTTAAACTGCCACAAAATACGGTGCTCTCACAAGCACCTTTTTTGGTGAGAAGGGTAAACAAGCACTCTGTTAAAGCATTAAAAACATTCAAGGTGATCTGATAATTTCCCTCTATTCTGTTTCAACATATTGCTGTAAATCTTCCATTTTCACAGCGTATAAAAAAAAAAATCCCTCAATCATCCACAAATTTAGAAATCTGTTAGTCTGCATACGTGTAAGTTGAATATACTTCAACATCCCAGTTATTTTTCCAAACATTGCTATTTTTTCTCCAGCCTTTAAGTATACTGATGTAGATTTTCCAGTTCAAAGAAGGGAATAAATTTTTGACAATAAAGCCAAAGTCATCTGTAGCAATTCATACAGTAAAACACTCAATAGCACTAACGTAACAAGTCTTGACAGAGCGAGGATGGCCTCGTCTCAGGACTCTGTCCTGCACAGCTGGGCATTTTTAGCCCATCTATTTTATCAGAACATTAAGGAGCCTCGTGTGTCAATTCTGAACTGCGCACATACAGGAAGACAGACATTTATTTGTATTTTCCACCAATCAGATGTACTGCGTCTGTGAACAAGTCAGTTTATTGCAAGTAAATGTACTTTTACTTAAGATCATGAGAAGATTCTAATCTCAAGCAGGACAAATCAATTTCACAAACTTAATTCACACAATGCAAATAAATGCTTCACATTATAGACATTTAGATTTTCTTTAAACCTTTTTATTTAGAGATTTTTCTGGTAAGGAGATATACCATAGGAAAGCAATTTCACTGGCAGTGAGGTATGTATATACTCTACCAAAATACTCCTCTTGTTTTAACTGCTTTTAACTTTATTTACATATAAAGAAAATATCAATGCATATCCTTGGCTTAACTACAGTATCTGTTACCCTATATGAGCAAAATGAAATGTTACTTGCATACAAAATTGATTTGTAGAGGAATCTGATTTGATTTAAACAAAAATCATGTTCTGAAGACAGTTTAAATGAACAAACACAATTCATCATGACCAAGACACCTGCACCATATTTCCATCCTCACAGCACATTTATTTCAGTAATTCTGTAAGTAGGTCCTTAGCATGAGCATAGTGTTACAGTTTTCATACATATAATCACATCCAAAACAAGCTCTAAAATTTAAGTTGTAAACATTCTCTTCATATGTAGAAACATTTCAATCTGTGTTTGAATTTTCTAAAATGATCAATCTTTTAAACAGAATTATAAATGAAAGGCTACTCTAACCGTGTAGTGAGCAATGCTTATTAGTACATTTCTACAGTGTTAAATAAAATATAGAGGCAAACTTCTGTAAGCAAGTCAGACTTGAAGTAAATCATCATAAAGAAACAAACTTGTTAACAAAAAGATGCTTTGTAATAAAGAAAGTTGGGTTGAATCTACTATGATACAAAAACGTAAGGGTAAATACGGTCTTTGACAAGTAGGAGGTAGCATGGATGCACCACTTTATTGTCAGTGAGAAATGCAACTGAAGTAAAGAATATTTCCTTACCACAAATTTCCAGTATTATGTACATATTTGTCTTAGAAATTTGTTTAAACAAGTTTCCCTCCACTTTTTAGTACAAAAAGCCTCATGTGATTTAAAAAAAAACACTTACACACCTAGATAGAAGAGTACTAATTGCCCTATCTGAATGAAACAGTCTCTTGAACTATGAAGTACATGATATTTAATGCCCTAAGTTGAGTAAATTGTATTAGCAGTTCTTGGTATTATACAAAACACTACATACATACAAACAAAATATAATAATATCTTATTTAACTATGTAATTCTTTTTGGAATAAACAGAGCCTTGATTTGGGTAACACTGAAGAGAACGTAGTTTCTTTGTTTAATAAAATCCGTCTTCTAAGTACCCATGTGCAACAATTTAAAAAATGGCTGCCATACATGTAATGGTCTTGTATTGATAGTGAACACAGTAACTGACAAAAACATAATAAACCTTAAAAACACATCTTCCACCCTATATAAAATATAAAGACTACTTACTGTAATTGTTAAGTATTCAATTTATTTTGATGTTACTGTAATCCACTTCTTCTATTTTTCTGTCTTTAGCATTTATAAACATAATTTAGTGTAGCAATTTATTTTAAAAAATGACAAAGTATTTCAAATTTACATCCAATTAAAATTTAAACTGTTTCCTTGTTCTATGATGCTGCTTCTGCCATCAGTAAAGAAAATGAAGTTTCGGTTATTGAAGCAGGCTTTTTAAGTAGCGATGTGACTTCAACCATGCCAGCTCCAGTCCGTGGAAGATTTGCGTTGACAATGTGTCGCTGCAAGTGCTTTATCCAGTCTTCTTGAACAGACAAAGGTCCTCGAAAGACCAGACCACAAAACCTATGCAAATATTAAAATTATTCCATCAAGATATATCTAGCTCTACTGAAAAATTATAAAGACATTAAGTGCAAACTCTTCATTTTCTTTAAGTTTGCTTCTCTACATATTTTAGCTGAAAACCTTAGTAATTGAGTTCATTTATAGTAAATGTGAGCACAAAACACCTTCAGTTTATACAATTTACACTCATATTTTTAACACAAGCAGTAACAATCTGCTGTTCTTATGTGGTTTCTTTTGAAGGACAGAATATTACTCAGACGTGATCTTATTTAGATAATAGGTTGCCAACTGTCTCTGAGTACGACTGATTCCAGTCCTCTTGTTCAAATTAATGAAAATAAACAACTCTTTCTCCCCCTTATAATTCAATTTAATCTCAAACATATGATCTTAAATCTTGTGACTAAAATTAGCAAGCTCTTAAGAACATGTTCTTTCAATTAAAACAACCCTATGTACCTGCATCTGAGTATGTAAACTTCATCAGCACTATGAGGTAATGGCAGCATTTTTTTCTTGCTTCCAGATCTTGACCTTGACTTCTTTTGCTTACAGTCTAAAGCTAAGAAGAGAGAAATTTCCATATGTGAAAGTGATACTTCAGTAAGTGTTAACCAAACAGAGATATTTAGTAAGCATTCCCTATAGCAGTGGTGAAAAGACATCTGCCTCTTTGTTATTCTACATTTAATTATAATGTAAATCCAAAACAATTACAGTGTGCTCTGAGAAATTTACTGGCAAAACAGATTAAGCTTTTTTTTTTTTAGTTTAGCACAGTGCTTGCTCTTTAAAAGACTAGATAATTGACATCCAGCATTAAACTGTTGTTTTAGTATCAGCAAGCACCTACTAACCTATTGCAGAAGCAAAGCACCATGAGAAATTCCCTTTCATGCATAAAACACCGTCAAAATCTTGGAACTTGTTTTGTAGTTTGAGTGCCATCATAAGACCACCCACGTTCGATCAAGTTAAGACTTCACAAAGTTGTAGCTTTCAGCTAATATAACAAACAATTTCTAGTTTGAATAAAACATCTGCCATTGGTTTTCAACATAAAGCAAAAGTTTGTCCTTTTATTCTAAGAATTTAAAATGAAGCTTCTCTTCATTTCTGTCTGAAAAAAAATGCGTATTAATCCTTGGCAGTGGGAGCTGGTATTAGGACAATCATCAGAGATGGCAAGGCCACTTTTAAAACTCAGTCTAAGTGTTTGAAACTATGTGTGAAAATCATGTGTGTGAACAGGAAACACATAGCAAATGGGTTCAGATGTAATAGGAATCTGTAACAAAATCTAGAGATCTAAAAAGCAGCCAAAATTGGGAGATGAGGGGATTAAACTAAGTTAATATTTTTATGATGAAAACAGCTGATAAAGGTCAAGAAAAAACAAGAAGCTTGCAACTGCTTGAATTGAGAAGTATATCTAGCTACACTCAATTCCACAACACACACTAAAACTCCACAGAAATCTGAAAGATGGGAGTAAGTATTTTCTTGATACTAAGTAGGCATAACACTATGCTACTGAAGCACCTTAACAGTAAAATCTAAAAAAAAAAATAAAAAAAAAATTGTTATAATTCTCTAAGTTTTGACTCCTGCAATAAAAATCAGAAGATAAACCTCTTAGTAACCTGAAGCATAAGACATCATCTGGTGAGGCAAAACCATGATGATTTAAAGAACAGTCTTGATTGCGTCCTTCATTTTTCTTACGCACTCCAAATGAGCACGTCTCAAGCTTTTACTCTGTAGTCAAACTTTAACTTGTAGATACACCAGACATTTCTCGATTCCATCCCCGGATTTAAAGATTTCCTACATCATCTAGAAAAATTAGAATGAATTTTTGAGGTTTGAAGGTACCAGAAAACTAATCAAACAGGTAGAAATAAGTTACCAACCTAAAGAGACTTCTTTCAGATCCTAGGTCAAGTCATCATTAAGAAGATAAGGCTCTACACCATTTTTTTTCTGATAGCAACAATGAAAGCAGTCTGGATATAAAGGCAGTAACCCAAGGTAGTGGGAGAGAGATAGAAATGTCCAAGATAACTTCTGCAAAAGTGAATAGGTCAGGGGTTCTTACTGCCTTATGCTCTCATCAAAAGCATGCTCTTCATATAGTTAGGGAGGAAAAAACCTAACAATCTTGCAAGCTGTAGGAACTACAAAGTATTACAAATATTTTACATTATCGCAGCATCAGTAACACCATCACCAGAAATGTAAACAGATAAAATCCTGAAACCCAGACCCATTCTCTGGAGACAACTGTGTGCATGAGGGCCGCCTTATCTGTAGCAGTTATTGCAGCAAAAGCTTTGTCATTGCTGATTTCACCATGGGAAGGAGGGAAACAGAAATCAGTATTATCCAAGTGCAAACATATCCATGAGTTGCATCTGATGTTAGTTAGTTGATGTCAGTTGATATGAGTAAAAAAAAAAAAAAAAAAGTAGACAGCAGGCTCTTTCTAGAGAAGCCCACATGCATTCGAAACAAGAACAAGCTTATTTCCTTCATGTTGGCAGACTGAAGACATTCATTCCCATCAAGAAATCTGATTCTACTCACATACATTCCAAGCATTTCAGAGAGATTTAACTTTCTTACTGGACCTGAATTGGTCTTCTGCAGAGTTCCTGAAACCTCATGGTTTTTTGTCTGTGCAATCTTCTAAGAAACACCCCCTGTGAACTACTGTGAAATCAAATAGATAGAAACACAGAAACTGCCATAATGCACCAGGAGAGGTAGTTTCTACTTCCTTGAAAGGTACTTTTCCAAGAACAATGAGAAAACAAAGAAAACACAAGAATGGACACCTTCTCTGAGTCATTTATGATGGAGGGTCTAGATAGAGAAATTACAAAACAAAGAACTGAAAATATCACAGCAAAAGACATCAAGGAAAAAGAAAAAATCAGATCACTCAATGCATTCTCAGAGTAACTTCGCTAAGATTGGAAGGAGATTTGCCCAAGCAAGAAGCTGTTAAAAAAAGACAGAAAATACTAAGAATAGTAAACTTGTGTTCTGCAAGGGGTATTTTTTGTTCCTTCTTTCTTTTGACCTAGTGAACGTATTTCTTCACATTTTAGAGGGCATAAAGCAGCACAAGTACATTCTGAAGTTACTCCAATGAAGCTAGAAGGTAAGTGAAGAAAGAGTAACATCTGGGTAAAGCTGATAGAAAACCATAATTCCAACACCAGTTATCAGAGACATGTACCAGTAACCGTCACATGAATTTCATTTTTGTCTATCCCGAGGGTGCTAAGTTGCAATGAAGTCACACGCACACACCTAAGTACTCTGTTGATATGTTTACAACTACTTGTAAGCATAAAGTCAGTCACACAATTGTCTCACCCACAAGAAAGCGTAGCCGTGTTCTGACCCAAACTCAGTTACTGTTCTTCCAATACCTTTACCATAACAAAGCACGACCTCCGCAGAAAGCATTATTTCAGCATTTTCAGGAAGAGACCAGAGATAATTTAGCTATAGTAAGCTGCCTGGAAACCGCAGCAAATTGGAAGAGGCCTCCTTCCTTCAAGTTTAGCCACGTGGTGTTTTCCAGTTGCGGTTCCAAAAATTCTTTGTAAACAGCCAGCTACACCACTTCATCAAACCTCTGATACAGCATGACAGAAACAACCCAGTTAAGAGACAAACTATGGACAAATCTCCTTCCTCGAGGCACTCAAGTTCAATTTCAGAACACACTATTTAGAAAAACATATTCTAGGTAAAAAGGCCGCATATAAAACTCCTTACCTCTGTGACCACTTATCAAGCAGATGGAGATAGGAGGCTAAAATGGGCAGGCCCAACACATGACTTAGAGAAGTCACAATTAGAGGTCCTTCAGGCACTGACATTTGGTCTGAGGTTTAAAATTAAAAGCGTATGTACACTAATTTACATGCTTCGCTTCTTGATGTCACCCAACATTGAATATTTCTCATTGAGGAAGACTGAAGCTGGGTCTTTATTCAGACTTCATTACTTCAGCATAGTGTATGTAAGCTAACGTAAGTTGAATAATTGCACACATAAATGGATCTAATTATCTTGTGTATTTATTCACTAAAATGTTAAATTCAATCACTTGCTAGCTATCCTCATCATTACTGCACAGTAAAATGCATTAAAAGAAACCCCACAACAAACCTCCAGTAATTTGTTCCCTGAAGGATTTTATAGAATACTAAAAATTAGCTCATTGTGCCAGTTGATCCATTCTAACTGTAACAGCACAGATAAAGACATGCAAAGCCAGTGGATCTCAGATTTCTGCTGTAGCTGCATGTGCTCCCACAGCAAACTTCCCAAAGCTGTAATTTTGACAAAGCAGTATTAGAAATTATTTGGAAGCACAGTGGCTGCATGAACTGCTACCTCAGCCATACCTGAATTAGCTCAAAGGCCAGATTCCTTGCTCTGTATTTTATTGTTCTCTCCCAAACTTCTGAAAAAGCAGCCTCCCTCTAGAGAAGCAAAACCAAAGAGAGAATGGTGACTCCAAGAACATGACAGCTGGTAAGAAGAGATCGAGTATGTGAAAAGAGTCAACAAAGAGAAGATGTAAAAAAAGCCATGGCCCAAGAGAGTATTCAAGAGACGCTGGGAAGGAAGAGAGACCTAGACAGAAGAAAAGGAAGGAAGCTGGATCAAGAAGAGTAAGAGACATTTTGACGATTTGCGTCCAACGCTCTAAGGATAATCGGAAGAAAGAAGCAAGTTTGCCACATGGTCTGAGAAACACTACTGTGTTGCTATTCATCAAAACAGGTACAAAAGGAAAGTAGCATCTACTCAAGATGAATGATTACATCTATCAAAACAGAACTGCATAAACCAAAGAAAATATTAAAGTTCCAGTCAGACATCTGAAGACCATCATGCAAGCACTAAAACAAAAGCAAGTAACTATCCAAACGAGCCTAAACAGACATTTGCTATACAGTGGATCCATCTTGCATACCTATAGGCACAAATTAAGTTTCATAAATGCTAACCTTGAACAGCCAACAGCCTAGAAATTTTCCCTTCTAGGATGTTTTTCTTGAGTCCATTCTCATATTTACTATTACACTTAACTATGCCTATTATCTTCCTAAAACTGTCAAGTTACATTTGGAAAAAAAAAAAAAGATTTAATTAAATGTTATCAAATTACTGACTCTGAAGAAGCAGGCTATCTGCTAGAAAAGCAACGTGATAATACTCAATATCAAAACCATATGCAGACAAGTGGAAAACTGAGCAGAAGACTAGTACATAAGCTAACGTAGAGCTAGGAAGAGTCTCATTTTGGGGCCATGTGGAGATTACTGTATTTCTCTCACTAAACAGTAATGCCTCGATAGCTACCATAAAAACTGCCAAATTAAAGCATTACAGCATTCACGTTAACACACCATTATTTAATTACAGCAAGAAACCAAGACAAATATTCAACCAACGTGACTTCTTTTTGGTAGTTATGTTTACTTTAGAAGACATAAGAAAGGATTTGTGAAAACCAAAGGAACTTGTATAAACGTATCCTCATTATCTCCATACAGGTTCCAGGCCACAGCCAAACTGATAACATCTCAAAATTCTTCTCAACTGCAATGAATTTTTAGTAAGAGCAATGCTAATAGCAAAATTTAAAACCTTTGTGTGCTAGAGAAATCTTGCTTTACAATCATTCTCTTCACATAACTTATACTGTAAGTGGAATATCAAATAAAACCACTGTTTAAAAGCATATTTTCTAGTCTACAAGCATTGCATTGAGCTTGCCTGAATGAAAAATCAATGAGCGAAGTTTACAAACTTCCAGAGTTACAACAGTTTTAACGGTAATGACTAAGTTTATATAAATATACGTTGGTTGCATAATATTATAGACACAACTTAAGCCTAAGTCACTGGTTTCAGTGAAAGGCCTTTATGCACATGGTACAGGCTATTTATCTGGCTCAGCTCCAGCTTCTGATATCAAGAGATTTTTTTTTAAAGCTTTGCTTTTAACCTCTTTTTGTTTCTAACATAGTATTAAACAAACTTCCATGTCTACTGATACAAAACTAAGGAGTTTTTTTTCAGTTCTTTTAAAGAACATGGCAACTAGTCTGATGAGTATGCTATTACTTCACTAGCAAAATACATTTCTTAAAAAACCCAAAATCCCTGAAAGCACCTTAACAAGCTACCTTCACTTATCCCATTCAGCAAAAGGGAAGCTCTGGTACAAGGAGGTTGTCCGGGATCCAACCCCTGTGTACTATCCCGTTTGCACAATGCCTCCTCTGCTGAATTATCATTGAGATTTCAATGTGCAATTTAAATATGTAGCTATTTAAAAAAAAATATTTCACCAGTAGGTATATAAGCAAAGTAACTTACCGCAGGGCTAATGTCAAATCACAGCAGTGGTAAACGAAGTCCACTATCAACACCTTTCTACCGAGTAAATATGAAAACTTTCAGAATCACTAATTAAAGGAATACACTCCTATACAGTGGGTATCAGTGCATTTCCTGACTTCACTCTAAATCTACTTTGTTAGCATTAACTTAAGACCTGGCAGCCACAGGTCCAGTTTGTAATAAATAAATAAATAAATAAATAAATAAATTCTTTTAGCCTTCTGCAGAGAAAGCCTGAAACTCTGTTCGTCCTTCTTAGCATTATGAATTACATCTACAGATAAAACTAAGGACTATGAACTTTTCCAAAGCATTATGTAAAAGTCTGTGCTTGCTGACACAGAAAACTGACGGCTGCCCTTCTTAATTACTGAATATTCCAGACTTCCTATCTCCGAATTTTCCTCACTCTATTCCATCTCTGCTCCCCAGTTTGCTGTTGATCATACAAAGTCCCACTAATCTCAGCAAAATTCAAGTTAACGCAGAAATTGCCTACAGCCAAGCAAACTGCAGGTCTCTGAAAATGAGTCAAAGTATGGAATATTACAGGAATTTTGAAATTGAGTTTTAACAAAAACCATTAATAGCAGTGCCAAATGCTGTACTACACTTACTTCACGTCAGACCAGGTAGTTTTTGAGTTGTGAGCCAATCGAGAAATGAAATCAACTAAATCCAGTATGTTGTTAGAAATACACAAACTGTAAAATTACTTGCTTTTCCTATTTTAACTACAGTATCCTCGCTAACTATATGTACTAGGTGGTAAAAACTACTCGGTGGTTTGTTGTGTTCGTTTTAGTTTTGTTTTTCTCCCTCTCATTTCTGAGGTACTTTTAAAAATTTCATTAAAAGCCCAACTAGCTGGTTTGGAAGTTGCGATATTGTAGGAGAATGAATTAAAGCAACCATCTCTTAGTTTTGCTTACATACCTTAACTGTTGGATCCAAAATAAATGAGTAAGCATGAAAATCAGACATGAGAGTGGACAACAGCAACATACCTTTTCTTACAAGTTGCTGAAGTTTTATGGCAAATAAATTGTTTACCAGTAGAAGCTTCAAAATTATTTTGAATTAACATATGCTTTTGTCCAGTCTGATGAGGAAAATGTATCATAGACAGACTTGCTTTTACATCTGTAACAAAACATACCTGTCCCAGTCAAAAGTCCAGCACTCTTCTTTCGTGCATAAGCGCGTAAGTGGTTGGACAGGCTAACAGCACTTGTAAACGTCGTATTGCAATGCACACACGTTCTAAGCTTCACAGGCATACCTATCATTCAAAAGAAAACTATAATCCAGTTCTCTCTTCAAAAAATTAAATTCTCAAAGCGTTGTGAAAAGTTTTCTGCAATAAAGATGGTTTAAAATATATTCACTCCATTGATGCAATTGTTTAGTATATTAGAAGGATCCAAGTTAACCGTTATTAGTTTTCCATGTAGTGCTTTAAGCCAAACCATGTTATTTGAAAAAGAACAGAAAGGAGGCAAACTTGAGCCCGTTAGGCTATGCTACATTTAATACCTACGATCAAGCTCCTACAGATCTCCACATTATGAAGCTCTAATTCCAAAATACAGTCCTCCAATTTGAATAGCACAATTCTGTTGAGAAATTTCAGAGCTTGCAACTTTTCCAATAAAGAGAATTAAAGTCTAGTTGACAAAGTGGTAATTAAAAGTGTTTTACCCATAAGACTGAGGAGCTCAATACTAAATTAGGCTGCTGTTGAAGGCTCAGAGAAAAAGGTGGTAAAACACACCACTGAACAGCTGTTAGACAAAACATTTCGTTCAGTGCATTCTCTGTTCATTACTTTAGATGCGCAATCGACAATGAAAGTTAATGATTTGAAGTTTTTTGCTAAAATCTTTGTGCTAAATAAATGATCAACAAAGCAACATGCTATTTATCACAGGAAAACAGTGAAACAATGCTGAACTCCTCACTTACCAGACAAAGAAACCATTATAACTTATCCCCTGCTCAACTTCAACATAATATTTTTCCCTTCATTTTACCAAAGATACAATGTTTTGGTCAACTAATATTTCAAGTTCTCTACTAAAAAAAAAAAAAAAAGAATAATAAATAAATAAAAGCTAGAACTACTCAGCTGGAAAGTCTCTGTTTGCAGGAAAGAAAGAATCCTATTCTCCAGCAGCCAAGAGAAGACATGCTGTTTTTTCAGGCAAAGTTACAGAAGAAGAACACTTGGTTGGTAAAAACCTTTTTAAAACCTAAGACCAGAATTAGAAATATTTGCCTTTTTAGGAAAAACAGAAGAATTTCAACTTGATGTTAAACATTTTCTCATTAACTCAACTGGCACAGTGCGTTAGTTGCCAAATTCCGTTACCTCAGCCACAAATAATTATAGGGTCCCATTTATAACTGTTAGTACTATGCAAGCATGTTTATTTTTATCTGTTTGTTCATCACAATCAAACAGGTGCTACCTAGTATTCAGCAGTAAATATTAAAACAGAAAGCAATACACAGTGTCAGGTTTGGCAAACTATTCCTCTAGCATTGTTTTGCAAATTATTAAGCCTGTCAAAGATACAATTCCTTTATTAAGCAATCTCTTGTCTTAAAGGACAATCACAGACATCCAGAAGACATTAAATGTAATTCTGTTCCACCTCTACTATGTCATTTTTAGAAAGCCACTTTTGTTAAGAAATTAACTGCCATACTTTTGTAGTCCCCTAGAAGAACTTCTGAGTACATTGGATTGTTTTTATTTGTTTAAAGGAAGAAAAGAATGTAGGTGAAAAAGTACTAGGCACTGCCAGTTTTACTAACCTGCACTGGGTAATAATAAGAAAACCAAAAGAACCAAAACTAGTCAGGGGTATAAAAATAAGATCCTGCTGCTCAATCTAAAGAATCCTGCAGCATTATAAAGTGGTGTCCAAACAAGAAACAGGTAAATGGAAGCCCTACACGCACATTAAAAAGGATGCTGTAAGAATTCCCTAAGACTAGAAATAACTCTTATGTGACAAGTAGGTTAAAAGCATCACTCTAAAACCCTGCTCTATTAGTATACCGAGTATCTAGGAAGTTGATTATAGAATTGTTTCATTAGCACAATTCTCAGCGGAGAGGCAATCTCTGCCCGTATCGGTCAGGGGCTGTGCATTAGAAACCTGCTGGCTACACAACTGTATTCCACCAAAGCTTGAACCAGCACTGGTCTTCCCTGAGGAGAAACAGTCCCTAAGCAAGTATCAGTTTCTTGCAGCAGCCACCATTTCGAAACAAGTGAGAATTAATCTACGTCGTAAGAGTATGTTTGCCTAAACCCATCAAAATCAGTTGACAGCGGTTCACCAATTTGGAGTTTTATGTATCTATAATGGCATCAACAGTTCTGTTAGTTTGAGTAAATAGTTCCCAAACCAGCTGTTTTAATGCCCAGAAACAGGGTTACAAACCCAAACACTGCAGAACTGTTAGTCTACCAAATATGCATGGACACTTCAACTTGCTACTGCAGGATGTGTCTTCCTCCTCACTGAGGCTCATTTTGCGTCTGCTTTGAATCTGTATGCCCAGTCATATGCAGAACAGGACCTATGTTCCACGCAAAATCCCTTCAGTGCTGCTAAGGCTTTTTTTCAACTTTAGGAAAAACAAGTCAGAAAAATTTGCGGAGCTACCTCTTGCAGTCAGTGTCCTCTGGAAGTGAAACGAAAATTAAACAAACAGAATCCCACATAAAATACTCTGCAGTTGTACATTTTCTATAAATGAAAGGATTCTTTGGAAATGTTGTCAAGACAGCTAGAAACATCTTCTTACCTGACTGCATAGTCAAGTCCATTTTTTGAGGCTGATACATCAATGGACTGTCTTCATTTAATGGAAGAACACATTTCTGAACAAACCTCTTTCTTGCAGTTTGATTATGAATCTTTTGAGGAGAAATATCAGGATTCCTTTCTTCTCCTAACCTCTTATTTTTCAGGAGTTCTATCAGTGTAAGTGACTGATTTTTTTTTTCATCGTGGAGTACTGCTTTTGTTTCATCACATTCATTTAGGAAACTCAGCCCTTCTTCCTCCGATGCAGACACAGATGTATCTTCAGTCTTTAGGCCATTATGGTATGCTTCAAGAGGTATAACATTCTGAGATAAAAAGTCATCATTTGATGCAAATTTCTGAGCGACAAAGGGTCTGGGAATAATGCGGCGACTGTTCAAAGCCTTTAGTATCTTTTCATACTTCTCTTCATTTTGCATCATCTCATTCAGAACACAGATTGGAGACTTGTGTGCATCCCACTTGGTTTTGCCAAGCCTCTTCAGGTGTCCTCGCACGTGATTAGATAATCCAATTTTAGTATCGAACCAGCCTCCACAAAGCTGACACGTATGCTCAGAGGAAGTTTCAGATTTCTCAATTGCTACAAAGAAAATAATTATAATTTTGGGGGGCAATTATATACAGATACTACAACAGCAAATCACAGGGACGAGAAGAGAGGCTTCACAACAAGATAAAGTGACTCTTGTCTAGTATGCAATAACACCCTTTGTTCCTCTTACTTTATATCCCGTCCCCCCAAATCAACCAAACAAAAAAATTCTTACCTTTTCTAACACGCTTAACAGGTGTTCCTGTTCCAGTTCTTTTAAAATGTTGCATTTTGTCACTCGTTGCTATCTGTTCTGGTGAAACAACATGACGGGCTTCATAGCTTAGTCCAGCTCTGTGAAGATGTCCTCTGACGTGATTGGACAGTCCAACACCCGTTTCAAAGGTTGCTGGACAGTATGGGCAGGACTTCTTTTCAAGTGACAAATCGGTCCAATGGAAAACTGAATTATGCTTTGGCAAAGCTGATCCTACATTTTCTAAATTCTGAGGATCATGCAAATCATGCAGGAAGTTACTACCCTCAGCATCTTCATAATACTCAAAATAAAAGCCATCATTCTGCTCGTAACTAAGTGAAGATTTATCACCAGCTTCATGATCTTCCATTTTACCTTTGAATATGGGGAATAGGTTTACATGCTCCTGATTAATATCACTGTAAGATTCATCCTCCACAGACTGTGTAGTGTAATCACATAGTTCAACATTATCCCATGAACTTTCATCCTCCGTTTCATAGCTGTCTTTTTTTTCAGCAGAGTTAAGTTTCTGTAAAACAACAACAGTCATTTTATGCAGAAAATCTGGATAGCAATCCAAATCACCTCCTGTAACAGAGCCTTCCCTCTTGGATTCTTTAACCACTCTTTTTACAGCTACATGCCTACGATCTTTATAGCCTTCTGCCCTTTTGCAATCAAGATTATTTGAATCCATGACAAAACAATTATAATGGGGACTACTTGATGAAGAAAATAAATGTAAAGGACTGACAGAGTTGGACTCTTCCTTTTCTAAATGCAAAGGATAAGAGTCACTCGATTTTTTAATCATCCTGTAGTTTTCATATTTGTGTCTATATAAATAATTACTGCTTGTTTTGACACTAGCTTTCTGCTTTGCTGCTTGATGAAAATATTTAGGTTTCTGGTCAATGCTATTTCTAATGAAAAAGGTCTTGTTTGTAGAATTTAGATTGCATACACTTACAGATGACTGTGACACGCTTTTCCGAGCCTTCTGTATCCTGTAGGGTCTCTTGTGGAGTTTTGCGAAGTTACCGGACTGTGAAGTAGAGCCAAATGATCTTTTTGCATCCTGCTTTAAAACAGAGTTCTTTGGAAAAGTAGATTGTTTGATCAACTGCTTTGTCCTGCTACCAAAATCTAAAGATTCTTCTATTATGCTGCCTTTTCTTTTGTCTAGTCTAAGACGGCTACCAAAGGGATCAGTGCATGATGCCGGGTGCAAATATTCCATGTGTTTTTTCAAAATGCTTCTAGCTGAAGTCGTAAATGGACACATCTTACACATATAAGTCGATGACCTTTTTGGGGATCCTAAGTACGGATCTTTCAAGGATGCCTTTTTCTGCGTTTTCCTCTGGGACATGTTGCTACCGATAACTGAACATTTGACTACTGCTCCATGAGCAATCCCTCGATGGCATTCCAGCTCGTTTTCTGTCACAGCCATGAAATTGCATTCCTCACAGCAATAATATCTTTTATCTTTTTCATGGGTCTTTGCATGCTGCACAAACGTTTTGGGACAATTGGTACCAAATACACACTGTGGGCACTGTAACCGTGCACTCCTACCCTCATCCTGAAGTTCTTTCAGCTCACGGATTTCTTCCATCAGTTTCTGCCTTCTTTCCTGATGAATTATCATATGTTTAAGAAGTGAATTACGATCTCGAAATGTCCTTCCACATTCACTGGGGACATTGAGATGCCGGAAATGACTGTTCCCATCTAAATGGTACATCATATGCCTATGCAGATGTTTCTTCTCCCTAAAATTCACATTGCACTTTGTACAGGGATAAAACGATGGTTCATCAGTACTGAAAGTAGATGGTGATTCAGAGTCATCCTGTTCACACTTATTTTTTAAAGTATTGGAAAGAAAAGTGCCAGTGTGAATAGGAGAAGTATCTTCTCCACAGTTACTAGTGGGACTATAAATGAGCTGCTGGATAGCATCAACAGCTTCCAGCTCTTCATCTGTGGATTCAGGCTTTACTTTACTCAGGGAATATTTTTGTGGTTCTACTATTTGTAGCTCCTCACTCTGCTCTAAGAACTCAACATTTAATAGTTTTGATTTACTGGGAATACAACTGGTATCACCAAAACAGTCTTCGGTATAGCGTGTTATTTTACTAACATCCATTTTCCTTTTTCGCTTTTTTTCTAAGCCTACTTTACAGTGAATGGGAGACTTCTCTATTGTTTCTTCATTTGACATAAGGAACTGTATAAACTCTTTCTGTGGATCCCAGCTGGGATCACATCCTGATCCAAAACCCCCTGTACCTGAGGAAATGCCTGTTAATGTATCCACAGAATCATCTTTTACTAGTAAATTGTTGTCATCCTCACAAACTTCTACTTGGCCTACTAAAGTGCTGTCTACACTATTTCCCACTGATTTCTGTGAATCACAACCAACTGAAGCAGAGGTAGGTAGATTTTTAATGGAATGAGTCAGGTTCTTAGCATGTGCTACATCAGGTAACAAAAATAAAACTTGGTGCTGACTTGACTTCTGTGTTGTACTCTTTGCAGGCAGCTGAAGATCATGAACCACTGTCAAAGTTGAACAGGAATCTGTGTGATGACCTACAGGCTGTCCAGTGGTTAATGAAACACTGCCTTTATTCATAATGGAAGTCTTAGTTGAGGTGGAGTGTGAAACTGGTCCATTAACAGCAGTTCCTCTAGACAAGATAAAGTTTTCACTAGAAACAGCAGGAGCACCAGTATGTATAAATAGAGAAGCCTGGCCTCCACTTAAGGCTTTTTCAGATCTGTCCCTCGATAGCTCCTCAGGCAGAGTCAATGTACTCTTCTTCTGAAATGACGAGTCGCTCTCTTGGGGTTTAGGAATGCCACCTTCTCCCTCAGATACATAATTGTCATCACACAGGATTTCTTCTTCTTCTTTAGCACCGGTGACTTCAGTATTTACCTCTAAATCATCCATGTTGATGGTCTGTCCATTAAGTAAATTTATACTAAAAAACAGACAGGAGAAGAATCAGGCAAGCAGAGAAATAAGTAACGACAATTTTAATTTACAGTTTTCTCCAGGATCACCCTTCTTCACACTGTAAACTAAAAACATGCTTTGAACTTGTTAAAAATGCATTTTTTCGTTGAGGAAATTCAAGACATGTTTAAAACTAATCAATTTAAAAAAATCATACTTTTCTGCTAAGCTACATTAATATCCATGCAAACTAGTCACTGCCCAGAATTCCAATTTTAAAAGCCTCAATATCTATATGTGAGCGAGATGGGGGAAACGAGATTGTCAAAAACTGTGCAAATACCTTCTACGTGTACACTAACATAAACACAGAGTTTATCTTTAGTCGTTTTCTAGAAGTAAAACAAGTTAGGAGTAAAGGCTACTCAGATATCTGCTAGTTGTTTTACTAATTTTATTATTATTTTTTAATTATTATTATTAAAAACCCCAAACATACTTCCCTTTAGCACCTAGGAAAAGAAAGGAATCTTTACAGATCTCAAGGTAGCACTTTTTTCAAAGTGCTTGTATACAAGTGACCTGATGCTACATAGAAGCCTGCAGAAGTGTTTGCTTTGGTATTAATGGAGAAAAGATAACTAAGCTGATTTTAAACATATGATGACTGATACATAGCAAAGGATCAAACTCACTGAAGAAATTAAACACCTTCCCATTACAATGACTCTCTTTGCTTTAAAGAAAATCAGATCCTGTTTATGTTATAAGGCCATTTTAAATGATAAGCAAATAAAATAGCACCTTCTTAAAGGCAGAAAAAAACCCCCACGATTACAAAGGAACATTTACGATTTACCCACCGGAGGAAATCACCACGTTAAATCCATGACAATAACAGTATCTACCAGCACAGAGAAGTACTACCTATTAGCTCCCTCTGGGAGGTCTTGTGTACATAAACATATTTTTCTACAAGTGACTTTTACTCATATACAAAATTATCTGCCCTATGCTTAGTGAGCACAAAGGACTTGCCGACACATGAAAATGAGTGTGTAACAAACAGAAGTGTGAACTTAAAGTCTACCCTGGATTTAATTCTTATATGGGTCCTCAGAACACCATCAGCATCAGGCATTAGAACACCCGTGCAGGAGTCAGGAGCATTTCTCTGTATTTTACAGAAATCACACATTATTCACTTTGATCTTTTCGTGGATTTGATTCCAGCCATCACATACTTAGTTTCAGTTACTAATTAACATTTTGAATAGAGCTCAGTTAAAAGGTGTCATTACCTAGACTCTTTGAATTAAGACGTTATAACTCACAACTAATATCCAGGGCTCCCTGCAATGGTCCTTCATTGAAACCAAGGAAAACCACTCTTGACATCCTTTTTTCCTAAGGAGAGAAAACAATCTGGTTAAATGATGCCACTTTCATCTTTATATGTCACATTCTAAAATAAATCCAGCATTTCTATTAAGTTTTTCAATTCAACATTATGATAGCTATCCACACAATTCAAGCTGGCTATGGCCTCATGGAAATTCTCTGTTACAGTGCCTCCATTTTTTTTTTTGATCAAACAAATACTTTAACCTCCTTTATGTCTGCAAAAAACCCTTAATGTAATATCACTTATTTACTATTTCAAAGATAAAAGTAACTATACTTGGAGTAGAAATCATTATATCTCCATTTAAAAAAATGTTTCCTCTGCTACCCAATCATTGAACTAGACAATTTAGAAATACAGCAACACTCGTGCCACATGAATAATAAATGCCTAAAGTGTATGAAATATTTTCTTCTATTATTTATCTATAATATACCTTTGTGCCAATGCTCCAACCTAGGCACCCTGATTTCTCATCCTCCCAGTTCTTTTTGCATTTCTTTGCTGTTTTGAGATAGGCCATTCTCCACCATAACAGAGAATTACAATAAGATCACATTCAAAGCTATCACCCTAAAATGGCGATAATGCACCACCCAGCAGGAGCCCATACACAAGTTAGAAATGGGCCGTGCAAACATGCACTAAGACTCAGTAATGCAAAAGTCAATTAAAAGAGGCAAAATCTCCAAGGATGCACAACAGCTCCAATGACTTTACAGCTAAATAGTGTAAGTTTCATATAGTATCAGGCAGCATAGTATAAAAATGTTCACAAAAAGTTTCAAATAAATTTTGCCTGAAAGAAGTGCGTTTTCCTCAGTTTATTACTGCAGAGGTAGGGAAATGTATGCTCAGTCGATTTCAGAACCTGTATTAGCTTTTCTCAACAGGAAGTAACGTTGCTAACGAAGTGGTAAATTCAGTGTTAATGAGTGGCTTCACTGTTATCACCTCTGAGGTAAAACCTTCCATGTTCCAAGTTCCACCCATCTGTTCGGGTGTGAGAGGTTCAGGGGAAGAACAGACTCTTCCCATTTCAAGCAACTTCATCAGTACCCCCTGAACAGCGGGGAGGCAAACTGAGAATGTGCCTGCTTGGAGATTGCAATCCTCATTATCAGAATGGCTCCTGAAAACTTTTCACAGGTTTACGTGATGAAGGCAAAACCATGTTGCTCTACATACCAAACCACACCGGCATTAAATATTAGCATTAAAGCTTAAGTTAAAAAGGTGGCTAGGGCACCATACGGTCACCTTTAGACAGCAACTCTCTTCAGAGTTATTATGAGCAGTATCTCAAAACATTACACTGTGCAATCTTGCAAGAGACTCCTTCCCATACTGTGTATTTATGGAGATTGTGAACTATTCCATATGGATCTGATTAGAAGCCTTCTATGGTAATACACCTGTCCCTACAGACTTCTGTCTTTGAATCAAGCCCGAAATGCCTACTGTATCAATAATATCACTGTTACATTTTAATAATTTTCTGCTAATTATCACTTTGTTACCCAGCTCTCAGGGTGGTGCAGTTCACTATGTGCAGTACAGCAAGAAAGTAAGCAGTTTTAACACTGTAGTATTAAAAAGAAAACATATAAAATATCTTTTTAAATCAGAGTAATTCAGAGTCTCGTGATGACACTGAGCCAACATGCAATATTTCATTTACATCTTCTACTCCATGTGTAGAAATGTATGCAGTAACAATGATAGGTGTACTAAGCACATACAAGAAAACATTCCACATAATGGCATCGTTTTTGAGGAAATGCTGTTATCTAACCCGTGCCATTTGGGAAATGAAACACCCAAACTGAAACAATACCTCATCTGAACACTATGGGATAAAAAAAGAAGATCAATCATTGTAATAACTAAGATGAAACCAAGGCTGTGTGATATTCATTGCATGTTTCCACTATGACTTTAAAATTATCTTCTTTATACCATATGAGAAATACAAATTATTATGTCAAAAAATACAGTAATGAACCTTTACTTAGTCTATCTGAAAAATTAAACATTGAGATCAAACACTAAATTTGCTGCAAATAGTGCTTTCAAATCCTCTATCAGGACAAACACTATACAGTTGAGGTAATTTTTATTTAAGCACAGTGTAATATACCTAGGAGATTTAAGCGTAAAAATAGCAATGCTCAAAAAGCCTTGATTGTGGGTACACAACCCCAAGCTCATACCTTTGAATCACAGCTTATCTAAAAGGCTAGGCCAAATTAAATTCAATTATTTCAGTTATGCCTAAAACAACTGTAGTGCAGTTAACAGCGTTATTCCTGGTTTACATGATATGCTATTTATTATACAGAAATTATTTCATATTGAAAATACAAAAAAAATCAATTATTTAGCCCGCTAAGTCATATTCCACTCCTATTTATTAAGCACTTTAAAATTTATGTAATTTTTAGTACTGTTGTTCTTCATAAAGTATCAGTTTTTAAAATCATAATGAGCTCTGCAGATATGACTGCCTGTGGCCAAATAGTATAAGCGTTTAAAAAGTGTAAGGTCAGATCTATCTTCAAGCTGACAGATCACAATTTAAGTGCCTGAAGCTAATCTTATTGTCTCAAAAATCTTGAACATCAGTATTTTTGCAAACTATCAGCACTTGCTATAACACCCTTACTACACTACATCTTGAGGTTACTACAGAAGAAATGAGGTGATAATTGCATACTAACATAATTATTCGGTAATCCCTCTGAGCAAGCTTCCTAGGTCACTCAGTAATTCAGATTAGATGCAACCTTCCTGTCATCAGATCTATGCTGTCCACTTTCTGTTCATTAATAATTCTTTTTGATAGGAATGTACTTAATTCCATTGTTCTATGTACATTATTAATTGTATTTATTACCAGTAGGTTTACAACATTTCCAAGTTCTTCTTTCATAATGACAATCTTCACTATGCAATAGGGTCACACCCCAAAGTAAGAGTATTGCCTTCACGCAATGTTAATTCATTAGAGCTCACACTCCAACGCTCAGTGCACTCCGCTGCTGCCTACTAGCAGCTGTGGGTAGAGATTTGTCAGTTGCTGTTATTGGGTTTCCCCACCTTATTTTACAAGGATTTACTGCAGATTTGAAAGCACACTGGAGCTGAAAGATGGAAGAATTCGGTGAGTCTGTGAAAAGCATGAAGTGCTTTTTATGTGTTCTGGCATCAAGTCTCATTAATTTCATAAAGATAAGCCAATGACCTAAAAGCACAGAGCGACTATTAAGCAGAATAAAAATTTGGAAGCCATCTCATAAATCGACTGAATTTAATCAGCCTAGTTAAACTGAAGAAACACAGTCTTTCAGCAGTGCCCTAATGAAGGCAATAGTATACTTGTCCTATGCTAAGTAACTCCTAAATCAAGCTCCTTAAGCAGATACCTGATTAACCAGGACGTTCAAGGGATTATATATATATTCAAGAGATAAGAAAGGTGTTTCAGGTTTGGACTGTTTCCGTTCTTGACGACTTCTCTTCAAGATTATTTTATTCAAATAGTAAAAACAAAACAAAACCTTATTTTTATCCATAAGCGTTCCTATAATATAGCTTTCTCAAATGACAAATTATGCTAAAGATGATGGAACCAAAGTCACAGATTTTTAGGCAACAAACAGCAGACCAGAGAGAGTTTAAGTACATCATGGCACAGAACTAGAGGCATGTCTTTCCATCTTGCCCCATTACACAGTCTACTCCTTAACAACTTAATCATGGCAAATGTCAAGCATGGAGCTTCCATCAGAAGTGAAATGTTTAAGAACCTTTGGAAATTAATGCTTGTAGAGAGTATTAGAGGAACTAGCAGTGTGTTCGCATAAAACAGCCACATCTCGAGAAAAGAAATCAAGCTGCAGAGTATTTTTGCCTCTTCCATACAGTAATGCACACAGTTCACATCTCCTGAGTTCTGGGTGTTATCTAGCAATATTAACACTCAAAGTCCATAAAATCATACTTTGATCATTAGAACACCACCTATTAGTTGTTTTTTTTACTCGATTTCTTCTTTAACAGCTACCCAGATCCACTTTTCAGATGGAAACAGAACCACAAAGCCTGACAACCATAGGACAAGTCAGCGACTCGTCCTGCCTGCTTCAAGCTTCTATCTATGTGTGCAAATTAAGTCGTGGCTTCAGCCCAGCAGAGACACCATTTGCAGACTGCCTTACTGAGCTTTGAAACCTAGAAACTCTCTTGAATGTCTGGATTTTTTAAAAAAACTTGTGTAGTGAGGAGATAGTCTGTCGAGTATGCACACCACCATGAACACTGCCCTCCCATACAAGTACAGGGTTATTAACATAAGTACAGCCTGAGGAGTTCCACTGAAAACTAGTTATCTTCAGTTCAGATCCACAGCCGTTCACAGGAAAACACAAACATCAGAAAACTCTCATTCACAACTAATCAGACTCTGTATTAAAAATTATTTTCAAAGTAGCAAGAAAAATTACTGATACACACTAAGAATTTATATTATGCCTATATAAATAAATACAAAGTTATTGCCACCTGCAGCATAGCCTTTTGTTACACTGTTGAAAGATTCACAGAGTTGACACATCTCTGTTGAAAAAAGTTGACCAAAGACAAACTCTGAATTAGAGGAGTCATCACACAGAAGCAGCTCATCTTTTCACCAAGATTATACTCGGAAACACCAGACCTGAAGCACTCTTTGATACAACACTTATTTACCTGAAACTTTGCTTCTAATGAAAAAATTTCTTCAAAAGCTGTGTCAGGAGTAAGGAAAAAAAAAACTTCCATAAAGATGTCAATATTTCATAAATCTGATTTATAGTCTAAAAAGTTTAAGACTCATATTTTAACATCTCACACGAGAAAGGAAACAGTACGCACCTGAAGAATGATAGTCTTACAATTCAAAAACCAGAAGAATATACCATCACTGCCACCGACCATTCTTAATCTTACTTCTCTAATATTGATTTGCTTGGGAAAATAAACCAGTTTCTCACAATGGAGTGCATCATACTAAAATTCAATACTGAAATCAATAAAATAAATGACAATACAATCAGATGTGTGACTTAAAAAAATACTCTTCTAGTTTTAAGTGCTGCATTAAGAGTTCAAGATGGTTTCACTGGTAAAGACTTTTCAGAGTGAATTAGGTATTTCTAAAAGATACGCAGCCGCTACAAAAAGGCCAAGACTTTGAATCTGCTAACTTAAGAACTCAGTTGTCAGTCAACTCCCTAGGCTTCCATAACTCCTCTCAGCACCCCACAACCATCGCAGAGGATGGCCAAGTCTCCACATTCCTGTAGCTCTTTGTCTAGTTTGAATTTTTAGTAGTAGTACCACCTAGTTTGAATTGCACTGCCATTAGTTTCTACTGAAGATGAGAACTGCAGTCAAATACTGATTTTTCCTAAATGGAGATATACATGGCAATAACTAGCAACATTCCAGTAAGAGACAGAAGTTCAAAAAATACAGACTTAATGCTCTGTGATAATTCATGCTATTCCTCTCCAGCCCTCTTATGTACTTTTGCATACACCTTTATGTGAATCTCACATGCTCACACCTTTTTTTCCTCTAACTAAACTAAATGTCTGAGAAAACACTTTTCATCTGTTTCATCACCGTTACCTGTGGTTTTCAGTCAACCGTATTCTTAAGCCTCAAGTATGGTACCAAAATTGTTTTAATCAAGACATGATACAATGAGAAGTTTATTTTATTAACCACGAGCACTACAAAACAAGAAGAGTTTTCTTCATCACAGTCTACAAATAAAAGCATCCTTGTTGTGAGACAATATTTTTATCAGGCTGCCAAAAAATTAAGGGCTGCGATCAGTGGTTCAAAGTGTAGTCAGCAGTCAGGAACTAGCAGCACATCTCAAGGTCAATACTGGGTCCAGCCCTGTTCAACATCTTCATTAACGACCTGGGTGATGGGCCAGAGGGTACCGTCAGCAAGTTTGCTGATGATACAAGACTGAAGTGGCTGATATGCCAGTGGGTTGTGCTGCCATTCAGATGGACCTCAAGGAGCAGGAGAAACAGCCTGAGTGAAACCTCGTGAAGTTCAACCAAGGGAAGTACGAAGTCCTGCACCATGAACAATTCCCTGCACCAGCACATGCTGGAAAGCAGCTTTGCAGAGAAGTACCAGTTGGACAGCAAGCTGAACGTGAGCCTGCAGTGTGTCCTGGTGGGAAAGGTGGCCAACAGGATTCTGGTCTGCAGCAGGAGGGTTGCCAGCACGCTGAAGGAGGTGATCCTTCCCCTCTGCTCTGCACTGCAAAGGCTACATGTGGAGTAGTGTGTCCAGTTCTAGGCTGCCCAAACCAAGAGAAATATGGAGCTGCTGGACAAATTCCAGCAAAGGACCACTAAGTTAATTAAGAGAATGAAGCATCTTATATGAGGAGAGGTTGATAAAGACTGCTCAGCCTGGAGAAAACAGAAGGCTCGGTAGGATCTCATCAACGTGTACAAACATCTGAAGGGATGGTACAAAAAGAGAGAGTCAGACTCCTTCCAGCGGTGTTCAGTGAAAGGACAAGAAACAGTGGGCACAAACTAAAATATGTGAATTTCCACCCGAAAAAAAGGAAGACTTTTTTACTGTGAGAATGACTAGCACAGGTCACTCAGGGAGGCTGTGGAGACATCTGAAAGCTGTCAAGAAATGGTCCTGGGCAAGCTGTTCTAGGTGACGCTGCTTAAGGCAGAGGATTGGACAAGATCTCCACAGATCCCTCCTGATCTCAACTACTCTGATGCAATGCAGGCACAAGAATAGTTTAATTAAAAAAGATTCCGACCTCTAAGCTCAGATTTATCATTCTGACAGCTTAAGAACATTAGACAAAAATAATGAGATATATAGCAAAAATATCTCTCTCCTAAGTTAGGTAGAACATACTCACAGCAAAACTACAATTTGATACCCTTCTCCCTTCTATGTTTCTTCCAGTGCACCTGTTCTATCACCAAGTAATATTGTCACACTCAAATTTATAATCAGGCACTTTAAAGTCCCACCTCAAGTTTTACTAGTATTTCTACAATTCAGGACTTTCCACAGGATTAATCCCTCTTCTGTGTCACAACCGACTTAGATGTTTTCTTGATTGTCACACCTCAGAGGGGCCTAACGATGCTGGATTCTCAGTGTTGCTTTTTTGGGCAATAAAACAAAAGTATCTCCTCATAGAATCCACTTCTAGCAGCGATGCTCTGTTGGAACTCCAGTCACAGTGAATGAAGACACTTCACAAAGAGCACATTTAGGAAAGTACCTGCATTCTTCCATGCTCTTGACCCACCACTACATTCCTTACATAGAGAATATTACTAAAATGAAAGACCTGCTGTCACTGCAGAAGATTCTGGCTCACAGAGGAAGCAGTCTCAACATGGAGCCATATGCTGTCAAATTCCGGTGCTATACATCGAAATTATGCTTTTCTTTGCAAAGCCAATTTAAATGCGTTCCTCCACCTCCCCCATACTCCTTCTTTCACCCTTTATCAACACCCTCATTACCCAGTTTAAAACGCACTGCTAAATCAGCACAAGTGAAAGGCAACAACTATGAGTAAGGGCACTAACTTTTACTAGCTTTGTTGATAGAAAAATCTACTGGGAAATATTTACAAAAAAATTATATCAACAAATAAAAAAAGTGCAAGAGCAGAGAACATCTCAGAAAGCAAAGCAGCAGCTCTGGCACTCCTCTATTTAATTGCAAAAGACAACATTACGAGGAGTACTACCATGAATCAAACTGTATGTTCTATAATTACTTGAAATACACTACTCAATTGAAATAAAATGCTAGAAGTAAATGCTAAAATAATTCAACTGGGGAACATTAAATACATCTTCTGAGAATACTATTAATACAAGAAATACTCTTAAATTACATATTAGACATGATAGCTAGATTTTCCATAGAGATATAAAAATGCAAGTTCTTCCAGTAGGTTAAATAAAAAGTATTTTCATTTCTAAAACACATTACTAACTTTCTGAAAATTTAAAACAAATCTATTGCCCCCTTAACCTATAGTCCTTCAAAATCCAAATTAATCTGCTCAGAAACAAGCCCTTTTGAAGCCAGGTACTGCCACCAAGTGGTGGTGAAGTTCTCTATGTATCTAATTCCCTCCGTGCAGAGCGCACACTACTGAAACCGTTTCCCCAGCCAACAAATATGAGCAATGGTGTACTCACACAGAGATATTAAAAATTAATCAAAGCAGAGCCGACAAAGTTTTCATATCAAAATCTAAAAGTGACTTTCAATTTAAACCAAAGGTTTTTCCTACAATTAGGTCTTTTTGTTCAGACACCTTTTGCAAGCAGTTGGATAAAGAACCCTTTCTTCAAATACAAATCCAATATATATCAACCAATTGACTCTAATAATTAGCCATTTTCCATAACTCTATACAAATTCCCAATTATTAGAACCACATGGCCACGGAAGTCTTATTTTCACCAGAATCCCAAATATCAGTAAGGGAAAGGTGAATTCAGTAACTAAAGCACAGTATAAACATCCAACTTGTTATTTGGTTAAGTCTTTTTAACGTACTTAAGTTACTGTGCAAAGATCACAAACAGATTGAGAAGGATTTTTAGAAGTCGGGTACATTTGATATTTTTACAGGAATATTTCTCAAGTTCATTAAACTGAATCATTAATTACCTGCATAAACTAGTCTTGAAGTGTCAGTCCTACAGATCACAATGAAAATTTGCATGATATGACAACATGGTGCTGTAGTACACGATTCACAGTACAATTTTCTTAACAATAGGGCTGGACTGGATGATCTTTTTGAGGTCCCTTCCAGCCCCTAACATTCTGTGATTCTGTGATTAGTTTAACCCAATTTTATCAAGACATATTTTTGGACACAACACATCTTTCAACTTTGGAAAAAATCTGACCTTATTTCCTATTTTATTAAATAAAACTTGGAATTCTTTTTACGTAGCATCTAGCAATGTCTCAGGCTTTTTGATTTTTTGGCTGATAACCATATGCTGTACGTATTTTCAAAGTATCACAAGTTTTAAGATTGTCTCTCCTGCTAATGTAAGGACACCTAACTCCTGAAGAATGTTATCTTTCCCAGTTATAAAAATTCACCTGAAATGAATGCTGCTTCTACTTATTTAATTTAGAACCTTAGTACATAACAAACTGCATCAGTGATACTCACCCTTACCAGCAAACTGGCTCTCATCATCTCAATATTGTTTTAGTGATCAAGGGTTAAAAAACTACGAAGGCTGTAAGTAACAGTGCCAAGTAGAAAAACAGGTAGAAAAAGACATCTTGTACCTTTTTAGATTAAGAACAAAAAACATCTGTCAACTTGGAGATAGTTATCATCCTTATTAAGGAACATACAAAATAAGAGTTTTTAAAAGACCCAAAGCTACATAATGATCAGATGAACAGACTAAATCAAGAAAAGATAAGGTCACTCCCCTAGTAATTAGTTGGTTTGTTTGGGTTTTTTGTTCCGCTTTGTTTTTTAAAAAAGTCATCACCACAAGTGATTTATTGGCAGGATACTCAACTTCACGTTATCAGGATAATATGAACAAGATGAAAATTGTATGAAATTCCTGTCTGAGCCAAAGAAGCACAAATCCCACATCCTCAAACTCATCGTGTGTGGAGTTTTGTATAAGCTACCCATCTGCAACATCTGTGTGCTATTACTCATGTATTACAACCTATACTTCTAGGTAAAGCAATACTAAATACATTAAAGAGTTTTTGGAAGCAAGTCTATTTTTTCCCAATATCTCAAATGTTTAAAATCTGACTTCACTCCATACACTCTATACAGGGAAATTCAGCACAGGCATCAACCTTCTGTCGCCTTTTCTGTTACATAGAACTGAGACCCCATTATACCACTGTTAATGCATTGAGACCAAGATGATTCTTTCCTAACGTTTTCCCTATATTTAAAACAAGATTGGTTCTCCTAGGGAGCTCAGAAGATGCAGTCTGGAAGTAAGAAAATCTAGGAACAAAGACTATGGCTACCCCTGTTTGTAAATAATATCTTAGAGCTGTGTGTTTTTAACTGGCAGTAAGGTTTTTTATTTCCAAAAGTCAGAATATCATACTTTTTACATTTGCATGAGGAAAATAAATTATTTTAAATTAGAAGACACAAACACCAAATCCTTTTACTCAAAGAAAACCTGCATGGAAAACACACTATCAAGAGCCACTAGGAAATGCAGTCTGGTAAAGAGTACAAGAAAAATGTTTGAACAAATCACTAAATCAAAATTTCAGCTATTGCTTTAAATGATATAAGCTTAAACAAAAGGACAAGTGTGCACTGAGTTGTGGAAATTAAGTTTGTTCTACCGAAGTCTACAAGATGCTGTAGTCACTACACTCATGAGTGGAGACAGAAGACAGGCAGCTGGGAAATTCAAGTTGTTCTTTAACTCTTTCAGTCATCCCTGCTGCCCTTCTCTGAACCTTCTTCAGCTCTGCTATGTCATTTTTCAGTCACGGGACTGGACTGGTACTCAAACAGCAACACACATCGCAATGCAATGCATCTACAGTACATCACAGATTTGTATAACCAGATAGGAGTTTTGGGTTGTTCTGGTTTTTGTTTTCTTCCCTGATAATGCATAATATTTTCATTGATCTACTGATTATTCAGCTGTCATTTTTCACAGAACTGTCAGAACCTCAAGATCTCCTCCAAGCAATAACAATACTTATCAAATGTCATTACACTGTTTCCAAGTATTCTGTTACACGTTTTTCTGTTCTTTTGGTGTGTGTGTAAGAGTACAGGCTTTCTCGTCTGAGACCAGCTTTTTTCTATTATGCACAGCTAACCACTATTAAGATGGAAGGTCTCTGGAGTTCCATTCAAAGATCTCACGCCTACAGAACACAGTTATTTAGACTTCTCAAGGAATTTTCTATATTTAAACCAGTAATGAGATCACACATAAATTCAGAAGAGACAGAACATAAACTGAAAACATTAAGTACTGAAAGCATTAGAAGGTACAGGGAATGATCTAAATTTTCCCGCACATTCAGCTCCACTTCCTAGCTGTGATTCTTATTTTACACTCATCTTCAGATCAAGAAAATACTTCCTTTTGCAGAGTTATGTTTTTTCCTTCTCTCTAAGCTGCACATTCTAGACACCTGCAAAGTCAGGCTAAGGCAGTAAACATTTGTCTATCCCTAAGTACATGCACACCAGAACAGTATTGCTCTTAATTGCTCATAGTTCAGAAGATAATTCATAATCCAAGTTCTGAAACAGCTATACATTTTACAAACGAACAACAGCGCACAGAAAACTTATTTTAAATTCTTCATGAAGTGTCCTGCTATAATCAGTATTCTAAAGTTGACAGCAGTAGCTCTAAAAAAAGCGTTCGCAGAACAGAAGTAACAAAGCAGGTCACGTCTATTTTAAAATGCACATACTACATTTTTAAAGCTATTTTATGTATTAATGGGAGATTAGAAATTAAGAACAAGTTCATCTGAACAAATGGGATTTCCCTCCCACCTCTTCAAACAAACAAGTCACAGCAAGCAGTTGTGTTCCGAGATGCCATATTTGTCAAACGGCAAGCAGGAAACTCGAGAAGCCAGGTTTTGCTTGTTTGGGAAGTCTGAGTCCATCCTGCCCTGTCTCCACAGCAGAGAATTTACTGAGCTGTGAGGCCTTACCGAAAGATACTCTTGAAAGACTTGAGCTAAAACAGATAAAAGCAGGTAAACTGAGGAAGTGTGGTCTGGATGACCAAGTAGTGAGGTGGGTCGCTAATTGGTTGAAGGGAAGAAGTCAGAGAGTTGTAGTCAATGGGGCAAAGTCCAGTTGGTGGCCTGTATCTAGTGGGGTCCCTCAGGGGTCAGTGCTGGGACCAGTGTTTTTCCATATATTTATCAATGACCTGGATGTGGGATTAGAGAGCGTTGTCACCAAGTTTGCTGATGACACAAAACTGGGAGGAGTGGTTGACACACCAGCAGGCTGTGCTGCCATTCAAAGAGACTCCGACAGGCTAGAGGGCTGGACAGGGAGAAATCTTATGAAATTCAACAAGGGCAAGTGTAGAGTTTTGCACCTGTGAAAGAACAACCCCATGTGCCAGCACAGGCTGGGGACTGACCGGCTGGAGAGCAGTGCAGGGGAAAGGGACCTGGGGGTGCCCGTGGACAGCAGGATGACCATGAGCGAGAAATGTGCCCTTGTGGCCAAGAAGGTCAATGGCATCCTGGGGTGTGTTAGAAGGGCAGTAGCTGGTAGGTCGAGAGAGGTTCTCCTGCCCCTCTATTCTGCTCTGGTGAGGCCACATCTGGAATATTGTGTCCAGTTCTGGGCCCCTCAGCTCAAGAGAGACAGGGAACTGCTGGAGTGAGTCCAGCGCAGCCACCGAGATGATGAAGGGAGTGGAACATCTCCCTTATGAGCAAATACGTAAAGGGTGAGTATCAGGAGGACAGATCCAGGCTCTTTTCAGCAACGTCCAATGACAGGACAAGGGGCAATGGGTACAAGCTGGAGCATAGGAGGTTCCACAAAAACATAAGGAAAAACTTTTTCACTGTGAGGGTGACAGAGCACTGGAATGGCCTGCTCAGGGAGGTTGTGGAGTCTCCCTCTCTGGAGACATTCAAAACCTGCCTGGACACGTTCCTGTGTGACCTACTGTAGGTGACCCTGCTCTGGCAGGGGGGCTGGACTAGATGATCTTTTGAGGTCCCTTCCAACCCCTGACATTCTGTGGTTCTGTGAAATTGCTCTTTGCTAAATGTTTCACATAATTTAATGATGAGATTAATTTTACAGTTCAAAGTATTTCTGAAGTAGAATATAAAGTAGCACAAAAAGAAATAAAATCTGAGCTTAGCTAAATTCTTTTTCTCAAAACAAGGGGAGAGAGAGGAGGAAGACAAACATCACAGAATTTTTTTCCTAGACAAACACTTTGCAATTGCAGTAAATCTTCATAAACTCTGTCTTACAAAGAGCTCCCAGAAGGATTCCTAGGACAGGAAAGGGGAAAAAAAGTCCCCCACAACAACAGAATTTCATTATTAAAAGTCTGGAATGCTATTCTGGTAGCTGGTCAAATTTCCCACACAGTTATTAATAGAAGGAGTGCATAATTATCATCATAATCTTAAATATTAGGGGTGTCTGTGTTATGCTCCTATTTTGGTATCACAGAAGTAATACTATATCCATAAACTATGGTAATTAGGACACAAGTTTCAATACAATTTTCACTGACCACTTTTTCTGACTGTTTAACAGTATGGATCCAAGGAGTTTTAAAACAAAAAGAAACGAAAAAAACCACCCACAGAACTTCTACTCACCTTTGTTTGATTTACATTAAGCAGCGAGATTCACTTCCACATTAAAACGAACCTGCAAAATAAAATAAGAACTTACTGTACAGCTGTTTTCTGCTTGTGTTTCAGACTATCAGACAAGACGGGCAAAGCACAAATATAAAAAATCCACAACTACGGAAGTATTAATCAGTTTTGTCTCAGGGTAGAAATATAAAAATTGCAGTAGTCTTCTCTCAAACACATAATTTTCAAGTATAGATGTTGGTACTTTAATCAAAAAATCCACCAAGAAATCATAGAACATATACACACGCTATCAAACTAAGTGGGTAAAACAGGGAAAAAATGCTGGACGGCAGGAAAAGCTCTGCTGCATTTTCTGCTTGGCCCTTCAAAGTCAGCTATCTTAAGTTCTCTAAATGGTGAATGAAGCACAGAAAGGAAATGGTTACAAATGAAAGATTTTTTAAAAAATCTTTTTTAGCAAAAACGATCAATATATCTGAGATTAAGCACTGGAAGGTTTTAAACCCGAGCCTGAATAACTGCTCACCTTTCCTAGGACAAAGTTTTATTATTTTAAGGCTAGCTGGCCCATTTTAAATCATAACTTAGTTTGCCTTCATGAATGCCAATTAATGTCAGATTAAATGCCCTATTTTCAGTTTTGCTCAGGGATCTTTAACAGAACCAACTATACAAGGAAATCCTTTACTTCTTACTTGGAAATACCAGACTCTGCAACATTTGGAAGAGACTCTGAATGTCACTGAAGATGCACAAAACCATGAATAGATTTGGGTATAGCTCTACAGAATCGGGTCTGCTTCTGATGAAGATAGGACAACCAGTATGTGGCTTTACAGAGAAGGTTATCTGTATCTAAACTAACGCATGCATCACTAAAATTAACTCTGAAAGAGATACTCATCCTCAAATACTGCCTAAGTTTCCCTCCCTCAGTTTGTTCATGCATAGCTTTTTGATTCCAAGTTCCCCAGTCAGCCTGTAGCTGTCTGAACCTGTCTAAATTACAAAGATGAATAAGGAAAGATGAACCTTTCAAAAAGCCTAGCTAGGCAATATAAAGCAACAGAAGACAAGTCATCAAGCTCCTTTTCCTAGCCCCAGGATCCTTGCTTAATTATCACATTAAACTGCAGCCTTTAGGTACTACTATTCAAAAGATATGCTAATTTCTCAATTAAGCTCTAAGTAAAATTATTTACTCATTTTTCAGAGTAGTATTCATGCACCTAGAGAAGCAAAAGTGTTACCTTCCAACAGCAGTGGAGCCCTGCTGTACGTTAAAGAAGGTAAATGCAAACCAACAGCTAAAAGCATCCACAAAAAAAATCCTTTCAAATAATGGGAAAGAAGGTCTATGCCGGCTTTACATTTTAAAACACTAAGATCACCACTAAACCAGACATCTCACCAAACCTGAGCACTTGGGCTGGCTGGGCAGTCAATTCCAGTCTAACATTTCTCCCACTGCAAATGATTACTATCTCAGTGACTGCCCTCGGGCAAAACCATCTCAACACTACTGGAGCAATTCTCACATCTTCTAAACACTGCAATTAGCTAAATATTAGCAATAACTGTCCTCAATACAGATTTTATGATTCGTGATTCAAATGAAGATAGAATCTTTGCATCAACAGGACTGAGCTCAGACAACTGTAGATCACTATGGTAATACAGCAGATGTCAACAACCCATTACTCACTGTAATAGCTTTTTCATGGAATAATCCACTCCCTCTGTGGACAAAAGCCAGGAAGACTTGCCCTACTGTGCCTGTCTGGAGGGCATGTACTCCTGTACTCTTTGGAGAAAACAAATGCAAGTACTCTTGGGTGTAAGTATTCTTTGGTTCACAGGGAGCTCACAGACCAGTTCAGGGATAAATTTGGGGTTAGTCTGTATCTACATCTGTCATAGAGGGAAAGAGAAGGGAACAGAGAAGCTGAACCATCATGATATGGATACTGTCCAGCTGTAGGAAAGGTGGCAGAAGATCATCAGCAAGGAACCTGCCGAAGTACCGGCCACTGCCAGTGTTACAAACTTCAAAGGGCCCTGGAAAATTAACTCCCCTTTTTGAGATTTCAAACTCACTGGTGTTCAAAACTCCACCCAACTGGAGACAGTACATGCTGTGGCATGCAAATAGCTTGATGAAGGCAATGCTATCGGCATGAAGACAATAGATTTTAGCCCGAACTACTGATAGCACTGAAACTCTCACTGTTTAAAGCAATCCAACCTAGAGTACTTAAACAACACTCACCTCTGAAAGATCTCTCTGCTTTCAAGGAAGAATCCTCTCCAGCATAAACAATCTAACACCTGCTATTCATTTAAAGGGTGTTGAGATTTGGAATAACTGAGCACCTGAAATTCTTTACCAGCAGATCCGAGAGGTAGTTCTCCAAGACTCCTAAGGGAAAAGCAAAGATTTCAAAGTCTCAAATGCTTTGGCTCAAATTTTCCTGCATTAATTCTCATTATCAGGAAAGGAAGTGAGAATGAAAGCCACTCTTCCTCACCAGGTAATAAAAACAACATCAAAAGGGTCTCAGAAACAGGTAAGAAATGTAGTTTCAGAGCATTCCCCCTGGTGCCTTGCCATTCAAAGAGTGAAAAGAGGCCCACAGGAGGTACAAGGACTGCTGCAAAACGGTTAGGCTTCTGATCACTGATAAGCAGCTGCCTGTTCTGATAAGGCAGGGAACAGAAAGTGGAAGAACACTGCAACTGTTGAGATGGGTAATACTAAAGAAACACAGATAGCCTGAAAGTGCTTAAAATCAGCACAAGTATTCCTCAACAATTGGTAAATGTGAACGGAAGCTGGTTCAGTGCTAGCAATCACCTTGCCCAGTGACAAAACAAAAAAGCAGCATGTGAACTAAACTACTTTTCACGCAACACACCAAAGAGGCTGAAGTAGACACAAGAAGTTCTCCAGTCTGCATGCAATGACAGTCACACCTGGGGGCACTGCTCAGAGACAGAGACTGACACAAAAAGATTCTCAAAAAGCAGTTGTCCGAGGAATAATCTAAAAGGCTGTATATACAGACTGTAAAATAATTGTTACAGATAATCACAACAAACTAGTTAGAAATTGTAATCTTTCTGGCTAGCTAGAGAACAGCTGCAAAAGCTTCCATAATACTGCTTTCTCAAGTAAACAACAGTTTCAGTTGCTACTTCAAAATTCAGGTTTATAAAGAACAGCTTAAGATAATTACTTTCACATCTATAAAGATAATCAGAAAATATTTTTATCCATGAGTCGCATCAAGTTCATAACCATTCACAAGGATATATGTAAAGACAATCCAAGTTCAAATGCAAGCTACTACACAAAAGTTGCTTAATTACTCCTCTTGCCATTAGAGTTGGATCTTACAGCAAGACTACATTTACTTTCATTCACTTTCAATTTATGTTATTAGGGCTTTGTTTTCTATAACGAGACAAGGTGTTGTTACTCTCTGTGACAGCTCTTTCAGGGAAACATGTTACTTTGGATCAACCCATTTACTCTGTGGACATTACAAGGGAAGTCTGGCCCTGCACTGCCTGTCTGGAGGGCATGTACTCCTGTACCCGGTGAACATGCTCTCTGAAGAAAACAAATGCAAGTATTCTTGAATGCAAGTATTCTCTGGTTTACAGGGAGCTCACAGACCACCTGGGGGTAATTCTGGGGTTACTCCAAATCTACATCTGGCCTAGAAGAATAGAAGTAACACTTCCCTCTCTAGGCAAGAAGTCTGAGAAATACTAGAATGCAAAGGTGTACAATGAGTAACAGAATTTGCAGTAATCCTGACAAGAATTTTGGTCTATTAATCTGCTGTTTAACCCTTATTTCCAAACGCATCTGTGATAACTGACATTTCTAACATCTACCTGGGAAAAGACATTTAACCATCTTTAACCACCACCTTCTCCTGGAATGGCTACAAAGAATTTTTTTGGTGCTTTTTTGTTATTGTTGTTTGGGCTTTTTTTTTTTCATTGTTGTGGTTTGTTGTGGTTTGTTTTTTTTTTTAATTAGTTATAATGTAATACAAAACTAACTTTTGCCCCTATAGTTGATTATGGGGGGGAAGGAAGGAAGAGGAAGAAACAAAGGCTAGAATAAACTACATTATACAAACTACTTTTGTTGGTATAAACTGTGGCTAAACAGTCCATTTCACCAGCTTAACAAGCAAAAGGCTTGCAACTATAAATTTCAAGTACTTGCTCAGACTTTAGAATTTGATTAGTTGGTTGAGAGTGACATTTATATTTATTAGGGCACTGCTATCCCAGCATTAAAATCTGCTAAATTCAAAAGTGGAGGGCAGGGCAGGGAGTGGGTAGGAGGGAAAGTAATTTCATCCTAATATCTGATGCAGCTCTGGAAAACATCCATAATCTTACAGAACTCTAATAATCCTAAGAAACAATGTAGGAAGAAACAGTAATCTCTGCTTCCTACTGGCTAAGAAAAGACAAGACAACCAGAAGAAGCTCCAGCTATAACTGTACACACATCTACCAAGGATAAAATTATTTTAGAAGAGGACTGGAAAAGCAAAAATTTAGCTGATAAGTCTCCTAAATCAGTTAATACACTGAAAAGTCCTTAAATACAAGCCTATACTACCCTTTTCCAAACAGTCAGCAATGACCTTGTCTGTACAAAACAGTTTCCTGCTTTCTCTTTGCAGGAGCTTTGATACTCTTTGATTTATATTAAAACTTATAAAAATAACTTAATCTACATTCCATACCCACAAATATCTAGAACTAACATACAGCATAGATTAATTTAAATAATCACTCAAATTTAAAGATGAGTTTTTCTAAAAATCACAAAATTTATTCCCTTTGAGAATTTGTAAAACTTATCTCAATCTATGTTATTCCAACCTTAGTTTAACCAATTGAATTATACATGCCACAAGGCAAAATAACATTCTTCTTACAACAGTTACTGCACAGTGATATTTAAGTGCAGGTACCCTGCTGAAGTCTGAATTATCCAGAAGTCAAATTAAGCAAAAACTTAACACTTCACAACATGAAGCGACAGAATTTAAGTCCTTTTACTGGAGATGCTTCTGACTTCAAAGAAGCTGCAGTGACTGAACAAAAGTGAGCAAGCAAAGGACCTTGAGAAGACGGCCTCCTGCATTTTGAATCTCCTGTTAGATTTTTAGCGTTATTTAAAAAATAGTTCAAAGAAGTTACAGTTCCTCCTTTGTCTGCTCATCACAGTAAAAGCCTCACGCACAGTTCCCAAAGCTGTGGTAGGACTTTCACATGCAAGTACTGAAATCTCTCATTTTTCTACTCAGAGAAAGTTTTCTTTTTGACAACAGCCCGTATGGGACAGTGAAGAACTTCAAGGAAAACCGTGACAACATAGAAAATTCATACAACCGATCATACCTCGAACTGTGAAAGCTGTTTCAGTCCAAACAATATTACAAGTAGATGAACGCAACATTAATACAAGTATCACAGTAGAGAAAACAGTAGTCAGAGAGAGTAGCTTCAATGGAAAGAAAAACCCAAACACAACAAACCAAGAACTTGTGTTTTCACTGTCTTGACTCAAACAACAGATTTAATTATTAGTGAAAAATCTGTATTATGTGAATGAAAGAAACTGCAAAGCCACCAGAGGGAAAAATATTCTAGGTAGACTAGCCAATAATAAATTGGTCAAAAACTTACTCTTCCTCTCCATCACTAAACAGATAAAGTAAGCATTTGAAGATGTACACAGTACACAGTAAGCACACAATAAAGATGGAAAGATGTCTACAGAGAAGCAAAGGGAAACAAACATATTTTACAAGCATACATTATCCAACCAAATATGTAACAATCAATATACAAATGAAAGCATCATAAAAGCACAAAACTGAAGCATCAGCTTAAAGATGTAATTCTGAAAACAGACAGAACTTCAAGGCCTTAAGAAAAAATAGTACTATGTTATTTCTGAAGTTTGCTTATGAATGCAGTTCCTCCCTCAGCTAAGATTAGGTCTAATATTCTAAGTATCGATATTTAATAAATAGGTCTACAGTCCATCAATAGCCAACTAAATTGACTGTCATTATTCACAGTGATAATTACCATAAGCAATAAGCTGCAGAGAAATAATTCATCTTCTTTATTATTTCTCAACCAGTTTAAGGTACAGATCAACATATTAATTGCATAATAAACATCTGGACGTTTTCAGTCACCCTTCAGCCTATTTATCTTGATCACATGAAACAGATCTTGACTTGCTGCATTTATATACACCCTAAAAAGGAAAAGGTTAAAACACAGAATGACATCATGTCTCCACTCCACTCCAAACTACTAACATCACTGTACATAACCTTGGCATCGTCCTTGACATCGAACATTTCTTTCATTATGCTGTCAGCAAAATCCCGTCAATACATTACCTGCCCAGGAACTGCCTCTACCCTCCAGCTACGGAATCACTCTCCTCCAGTCTGAATTACGATACATCCCTTCACCACATCATCACTCAAGTTTTACATACAGCACTCCAGCATACACAGTGACTACACACACTCTGACCATAAGCACTGCATGAACGTACTCCAGAACACAGTTACAGCAGATCTCGCTTACCTCACAGAAACTGATTCTGATTCTTCACAGATTTCTAGTCCCAGTTTGCACAGCCAGTTTCTCAGCTAGCTAAGCAATCAGAAATCCAAAACGGAAAGCTTCTTCACTGAAGTGCTTTTCTAAGGAATTAACAGCCTTCACTCAAAAACAGGCATTTTGTGTCTTTCAAAAAAAGAAAAAAGAACTTTTCGAAACATTTGAGTCAGGATCTTCAATGTGCTCATTTTAAGAGAACAGCCTGTTACATTTCAAGGTTCATCTTTAACATACCAAACTGTACAGTGTGGTGTTAAACATTTGTAGCTGTGTACATTCCTTTCTACAAAACCCATAGAATTTTAAACATACATACGAGGCAAGTCGAAGCATAAGAATAAAAAAAGTTCAGGATAAGGCTGTGTACATCAAATTAGTGCATATCCTTTCGCGTCTCACCAAGCAGCACCATTCTATTGCCCAAATGACTGTCTTCACATACCATGCATTTTCCTACAACCTGAAAGTTGCATTTTATGTATTTGGAATGTATGTCTGTAAATGAGGCAGGATTTCACTGAAATCAGTCAGAAGTCTTTATTACAAGATACTGAATGAAGGTCTGAAATAAGATTATTCAACAGAAATACTATATATGTACATGAAATGTACTTGAAATGCAAGTATCCATACTTAAAACATGGTATTTCTCAAGTCACAGATGACCATATACTTTATTCTTAATTTTTACCAATGACCACTGAATAATCTTTCCTAAGTCCCCTGAATAGAGAATAGTTTATCAGCTCCATCTCTACTGAATGATTACAGTGCCTTTTCAGTCACAAAGTCTGACAGAGAACTTCACCACCCTCCCCCCATCCCCCTCTTCCCCGAAAAAGAACGAACCGAAGAAAAATGGGTTCTGCTAGAGGTATACAGGGCACATATGGGAGTGATGATGAGCAGTCCATAGCTGCCATCAGCTCTGCCCCCTGTGGAATCCTGCCACGCACACAGAAATGCACCAATTAATATTCACACACTCACTGCACTTCTCATTTCCCTTTTCTGATGTAATGCATTACACATATCTGAATTTTTTCAGTGCAGCTCCACTCTTCTCTATTAATAAAAAAAACTGCCAAAAGTTTACTCCACAACACATACACAAACTTATGAAATAAAATACAACACAGATCTCTGAACAGATTCCACTCCAGAATCTGATCCTTATTTATTGATCTTCAAACAGAATTTTGGTTGGCCATATTTTCTTTAAAAGAACTCAAAAGATACAAGTATCTTAAAGAAAAGCTTTGCTGCATAAAAAACCCATCAAACAGATACGGGCCTAATTTCTGAAAGCCAGAATTATGTTACCAGATACCACATACTTTAAGAAATATTATCAAAGCTTTTAAAAAAAAAAATATTACTAGAAGAGATCAACATTCTGTGCTGTTGTTTTGCTTGCCAGCTGTTTTACAAAGGGTATTATGTTTATTAAAACAATTTAAAACCATTAAGCATTTTTGGGCTAGAAAAATAAGTAATTACGTTTTTAAAAATATTTACTGTAAAGTACTTTTTCCAATTAATAGACTGGTTTTCTAAAAGAAGCAGCCTGATGATATCCATTAATATCTAAATGGATTTAAATCTCTGTTTCCATTAAGGATACTTTTACCTAAAAGCAGTACCTTGCACATTTCTAGTAGTAGTTACAGCAGCACATTAATAGTCAAGCCATGTTGTTACTGTAGCAACAATGATTTCTGGTAGCCATTTTCTTTTCAGCTTTAACACTGTTCCACAGCCAACAGTCCTTACTGCAATCTCTGTTTAAACCCAAAGGCGGCAAACTGCTCTGGCTCCAACCACAGACAGCGCCCTGCAGGCTGTCTACTTCAGTGCAATGTACTTACTTCACAGTATTCCCCAAGGCTCAACTCAATTTCAGTTTACACTAATGAAAACACAACAGTACAGCAGTCCAGTCCTACATTTAGGAAACCAGTCTGCAGGACACTGGAAGCTCGGCAACACCACTCCTGATCTGAGCGTGCAGGCTCTAAGAACACAGCCCCAGACAAGATGTCCAGGTGCAGCCTCGCAGCCTTGGTCATCGCACACAGAGCAGCCCTTCTCAGGTCACGGATTACAAAACCAAAATCAGTGCTTTAGCCAAAAGCAATTTCTTAGTAGACTGACATATCTGAACTTTCTGTATTTAGAAAACCATTTTAAGACAAAACTAGCATATGCTTTCTTAAAAACTAAGGTGACAACACCTGAAACACCTTCCTGGTTTTCTAGAGACTACAATGCAGCTTTTCAAAACAGTTGATCCTAAAATCCTACAGCACAAAATTAGTGACACTATTTCCATTTGTTTCTTTTAAAAAAAAATAATCTTCCTTTCTTGTATCATGACAGTTTGAAAGTAACCGACCGTGAATGGGCACTAACAAGTGAAATACGCAACCATCCCTAATAGCAAGGGGAGGAAATAACAAACTTAGTATTTGCACGTAAGTACTCCCCACAAAACAGGATCCCAAGTCCAAATTCAGTTCCTCACAAGTTTGTTCCAGCTGAATGGGTAGCTATGCTGGGATCACGAGCTCTAATGCCTGCTGTTGTCTGTCTAGACAGTGTTTCTGACACTCCCCATAGATCATGGCAGGAAAGGGAATCTCCTGGTTGCATATATAGAAAATACATTTCCTCTGAGGCTATAAAAATGCAAAATGTAGTAAAAAACTTGTAGAGATTTCACACATGCTTAGATTTCCCTAAGTATTTGTAAATCTTTGCTTATAAACTAGTAAATATCTCACATGTAAGGGCTTAAGATGAAGGCAAGTTTATGTTGAACTCTGAGTGGCTGAGATTTTATTTTCATGTTTCTATGACGGAAACCTCCAGCAGAGGACAGAGTAGGCACTTTGGAGTAATATTGTCTTTAAATGCTACTGCTAACTCCCACAGAGCCTGCAAGCTTGTCCGAGGACTAAGCGCTACTACAGTCACTACACTGGATGTTCCAGTATAAAGAAAATAATCATACAAAATAATCACCTTAAAACATAAATTCCAAAATTGTCAAAATAAAACATACATATATTTTATACAATATGATTCAACTACTGTTTATGAGATTTGAAGTGAAGCTACAAAATACTTTGCTTTCTGATTGGGTTCATATGCATGCTATTACTTATAATCTAATAAAGATCACTTTGGGGAGTTACATACACATAACCAATACAAATCCTCTCCGTTTTGCAGGATCCTGTTTTTATATGACAAAGGATTGGTTTTGGTGAAGGAGTAAATTTAGAACATGCTGTCCACACTATCCCTGTAATAGCCATTGCAAATGTTTTTTAAAATAAGTAAAAATCCATTTCTCACTGAGCTACTCAGTGTTCACTCTTGGTCTGGTGGCACTTTAAACTTCCAGCATTGTTCAATACCTACATAAATAGGAAAAACCCCCCTATTTCCTACTTCATATAAGCTATAGCAATGTGACATAATGAAACCAACTAACTACTACTTTTACATCTTTATGTTAGATATCTGCATTATTTTTTTGTTTGCTTGTGCAGATGTCTCCATCATATGATGACTTACAGCAGTGAATGCCCTTCATCTGGCTACATTACTTTAGATATAACATTAAATTAAAACTTTGCATCTTTTTCCATAACACAACACTCTTACATAGAAAAACAATAAAGAACATTTTAATTGTTTGTCTCTATATAAATGTTTATATAGACAGGCACAGGAACACACAGAACTACACAGACACACACAAAACTACAATTATTACAAATATCTCCCCACTCTCCCACTGTAACGCTGGAATTTTTTTTGGCTGTTTTTTACACAAATCCTTAATAGACTGCCTCCTGCACATCACCTTCTCTGATCACCTCTGCTAGAACTTAACTGGATTAAAAAAGGGAAGGCAAATCCCCAAGTTGTTTTTAGTGTCTAAAAGACATTTCTAAAAATGAATTATCATAGTACCTGTATGATATTTTTAGAAATAGCGTGACACTTCAGTTATATAGGAACCTGAATGGTTTCTCCCAAGTATAATTTCTATTTTTGGTTCTCTTCCTTGCACGGAAATACGTTATGCCTGTTAATACACATTACCGGTAAAACTGTGATAAGCAGCAACAGTCTTACAACTGCAGCAGAGAGGTAGATCTGATGAACATTTTTTTCTGGACAAGCTGTTCCTCTTTCTCTCCAAGCCACGCACACAAAGAAAGGAACTGGACCTCTCTCATCCACCAGCACGTTCAGCCACATGTACAGCACTGAGAATCCCAGTGAACTCAGCAGGTTAAGTCTCACCACACAAAAGTCTGTGAACAGGGGCCTGTCACTTGCAGGATCATGTCACCGAACACATTAGTGATGTACCTGTCTTACTTCAAAACACTAACAAAAAGGGAAGGTCCATGAAAACTCACGCTAAAAGCAGCTCATCAGGCAAGTTTGTCACTTCTCATCGCGTGCCTCACTACCGCCCAGTACACTTTATATGGACACCGAACAAGACAATCACTACCCCAAAGCATTTACAAGAAAACAAGCCAGACAAAGCAAATCCTCAGAGGGTTCCCAGAGTAAAGGCACAGAAAAAGTAGACAGCACCTACAGTCTTCTTTGGTTTATGCACCACACAAGCAACCCTTCCACTTCAGTGTCATCAGCATTCCAGTTTGCACACTAGACATGCAATCTCTACTCCCTCTCACTCTGCAATTGCTCCAAAGCCTCCAATTTTTTTCACTGCAACTTATCCAGGTTAATTCACCATCACATGTCCTGTCCTCCGAACTTACCTTTCCCTTTCTTACCCAGAAAAAAACTGCTACAACGTATTTTTTTTGTTAATAAGTACCTGAGTAGAAAACACTAACTGGTATTTTGTTCTCAATTTCTTTAAAGATGAACACCTATTTTTAAAGTAACTTCAGAGTTGTAACTTTCCTTATAATTTGTATACAATGCAGTTATTGTCATTACATACCACAGGTTCTCAGTTTCTAAGTGTTGTTCAAGAACAGAACAGATGAGGTGATTTTATTACGTCAATATATATAAAAACGAAATAATAAAAAAAAAAAGCAGAAGAGTACCCACTTCACTGTGGGAGAGAGCTGGGAGAAGCCAGATGCAGAACAGTCACTTCCCACTCCTTGTGACATACAATCCAGACTTTCTCACAGAAGATACTCATAACAACTATAGTATTAAAACAACAAAAAGAAACAAAGTTATTTATACTGGAATGAGGACAACAACAACAACAACAAGGCTGTCCTCAGTTGAAAATACTGTTTCCAATACCAAGCCAACTTAGAGTAACTATAAAAAATGGCTTTTTGAAAAAATACTCCCCTTTTCTCTCCTCTCCACCAATTAACACAGGGGAACACAGAAACTAGTGTCTTTGGTGAAGACTCCTAACAATATCTGTAATAATACATGATTTCTTTGCAAATAAAGTAATCCTAAATAGAATAAACTCTTCAATAACCTACAACCATTATTTTAGTAGTTGGAAGCCTAATTTTAGGATACAAACTCTACAAAGTTCCTACCTCTTCTGACTGAAAAAGATAAACTTGGAAAGTTAAGTTAATATTAGAGACAGTTTCTGAAATGCTACAGCCACAAGGCCTACACTTGTAGATTAAGAAAGATACCAACAACAAACATTGTAAATATTAAGGGCTTTCTCACAAAGTAGTTGTCACAAATTATATCACATAGATAGTGCTCCCGGAAGAGCTGAGTGGCATCAGAAGTAAACAGCAGAAATATTCAGAGGACAGCCACTCAGGAAACCAAAAAATTAAGTTATAAAAAAAGCAACCCACCAACCAGAACACATAGTTATGAGCAGCAGTCAACCAAACAAAAAACCCCAAACCAAACAAAATCCCCAAACCATAACCACCATCCATCACCCCACTGGCTGTAGCCAGACAAGAAACAGACACTTACCACTTCCTACCAGCAGCAGTGAGGAGGAGCTTCAAAGCAGCTTGAGAGGGAGACATGTCACAGCTTTGCTAAAGCAGGCCCCTGACCTCCCTTGAATGCCTTTCCAGGAAAAACATCTCGGGCGGAAAATCCATCCATGTCCCCATCAAAGAGCCACACTGGGAAAGTACGTGGATAAATCACAGCTTGTGTATCAATGCACCAAACTATTATTGTGTGCAGAGGCAGCCAGGGGGGATTCATTACTACTTTTCAACATTACAATTACGTTTGTTAAGGAATTCCATGTTTCTTTTTTAGTTAAAGAAAAGGCATATCAGGTAAAACCCTGTAAATAATGGTAAAATATACAAGACATATACCTTGCATCCTGTTTTCCTTGTGTTCTATCACTTTGTTGTGGAAAGTATTTTTACAAGAGAGTGCTAACAGCTGGTCCAGAAAAGAAGAAAGTTAAAACAATCTCAATCCCTTTCCTCGGCTTCCATAAGGCACCTGTAATTCCTTCCATTCTGTTTAGAAACATGCATCCTTTCCATCACTCCAGCTGCTTTGTGAAGACTCGTAACATTATTGAGTACTCAATCACATAATCAAATACTCACAAAGTAATGTCCCTTAATAAAAAAAAATATCCAACTGCAAATACTGCAGACTGAAACTTCTACCTTTTTTATTTTCACTCTGAAAAGAGTAAGACTGTACTCCAAGCAGTTTGCAAAACTCCAGAGCTTTTAACCATGGTATCTAAGTCGCAACGTTAAGGATGCTGAAAATAGTTACCACACACTAACAACTGGCCTCAAATATTCCAAAGCCCAGCAGTCTGACCTTTATTCTGATTCAAGCATGAACTTCACAACCTCTGCATTAAGTTTCAAGAAATACTAAGTATCCTATCATCCTTCAACTAGTCAATTAGATGTGAGATTAAGCACGTGGTATCGATCGATAAATGTCAACTAGAGATTTATCATTTCCAGTAGCCGGATTTAGACACATCTGAAAACAGTAGCTTCCATACCAAGACTATCACAGTTTCATCTACTGGAGTGAGCATTCTCTGTATTACCAAGTATGCTCAGGAATATTAAGTCAGTTAATATTTAGTGTAACCAAAAAATGCATACTTACTGGTAAGTCATTGTCTTTTGCCCCCTTAAACCCCACTGGCAACATAAGGGCATTGTGCAATGTCTTATCAACTAAACAGCTGCTGCGTACAGTTGAACACTGACAGAAATGCAGCACAATTGGATGCTCATTTTTACTTGAATTATCTTATTTCCTTAGTTTTAAATTTAGAAAAGCTTGATCTCCTTCAATGAAGCACCATCACTTATGAGTAAATACCACAGAATTAAGGGTAGACTTTGTACCAAGAGGGAATACTCACTGTAGGACACTGTACTGCACACAAGGTAACATGACCAATCCTGTGACTATCACACCCGAAAAAACACACATTATAAGTTTACGCAAACTCATTACATGTTATTTCTGGACAGACAGCTGTGATTTGAGCACCAAAATACATCTCGTAGTATTACTGCACCGTGGAGATGCATTGTATTTGTGTCCATTTTTATGTAACCAGGAAGGAAGAGTGATCATTTCACACCCTTGCCTACTAATAAGCTTTTCCAATCCTGTGAACACAGGCATGACTGTTCTACTATCACTGCTTGTGTGGACAGTTCCTATCAACTAGCACAAGTTTGGCCTTAATGGATACAATGTATACAGGCATGAAGGCATATGTGCTTTTTAAAAAAAAAAAAAAATATGAAAGGGATATTTATTCATATTACAAACTACATGAAACCCTTTAATCCAGACTGCCCGGTAGTATCTTTATGTATATCAGCCAGAATGACCAATATTCACAATTTCCTTGGGCAACTTAAGCTCTTTTTCCAGTAGCTACGTGGAGTTTGCATCTACATTGGGAAGAAGGAAAAAAAACAACAGCAAGCAAAAGCATTACTTATCAAAAATCAGCTTATATTTGGAGTGCTCAAGAAGATAAACGTATTTTTAGAGAAGACAGACTTGTTCTGGTTTCTTTCATCAGGGATTTCTTTACACTCTGAAGTTGGGTAGACACTATTTTCATCCGAAGGAATCAGGCTTTCAAGGCTACGCCAACTTAAACCAGTCTCAAGATCAATTTAAGTGAGTGCAACATTGTTCAAGATACAAGCTAATTTTATTAAATTATTTTCCTCCCAATCTCTGAATGCATAATATACTATAGTCACAATCCAGAGCACAGAGCGAATTAAATTCAATTTGGCTAAAAATAACTGCAACAGAGTAGTGCGTTTAGTATAAAAATAACAGAAGGAATAAACCAAGTATCTTAAGGCAGTCCTCCAAAAGCTGCATCACTTGAACTTAGTTGAAGACAAAAAGCTGTTTGTAAAAACACGAGCAAAGTGAGTTATAGACTTGCCAAGAAAATGTGGCCAATCAGCCACTGGTCAAAGACCTTTAATTCAAACCAACCTCAGGAGAAACTGCACAGCGATACAACTATTCTGTATTTTTTCCACTTTTAAGGTCTCAGGTCTTTGACAAGCCTGTAAAATGTCTAAAAGTGTTTTGAAAGTAGTAATTAAGCATGTGCATGTTTTCTTACTATGGAGAATTTTAGCCCATTTTCAGTTCTGTGTTGTCCAGGAGTAACTTCAAAAGACTTTAACAGAACAAGAAATATACCTGCTAGTAGATTCTCCTAATATTTGCAAGCATAAGTACAAACCACTCCAGAAGAATTTCCACTGACAACACTTGGATTCAGTGTCCATATTGAAATTCAGTCTACACTGTTATTTTAAAGTGGAAAGCATTACCACTATTGTTAAACATCCTGTTTATTCAATTGCTGATGCTTCCATTTCAATCAACTGTTGCTGTACTAAATGACCTCCCAGGGATGCTCTACATGATCAGTACTGTTTCCTCCACCTAGCCAGGTCACCTGTTGAAATTTCAAGGCAGTAGTATTCTCTTTTAGTATTCACTCAAGAACTTTAATACATATCTTCCTAAACGTATTCCTTCTAGTGCTAATCAGCATAAACTAGATGCAGAACTTCATGAAACTGGAAAAAAAAGGTAAGAGTAGTACACCTCTACTTCAATTTTGTTGCTGCAATTTTGCTGCAATGATATTTGCCAAGGATGTTTTTAATATAAAACATAGCATAGAGACTAGAGAAAACAAAAGAAAAAATACATAAAGAGAAAACTTTCTTTTATGACATGAACAACTTTTTTTTTTCCTTTGCAAAACTCCTGTTCACTGTGTAGATTTTTTAATTAAAAAAAAATAATTATTTCAATGAATGGTAGACACCAAAATAAGCTACTTTAAGACAATATTTTGAAGATTATTAATTTCAATTCTCCTTGTAATTCTTGTATAACTCTGCACCACATCCCTCTGCAGCTACGTTAGACAGGTTTGCAACATCAGCTTTGATTATAAGTCAGTGTAATAGGATAGTCACACTGCACTGCTCCTCCATGCACTCTATTTAAACTCCTCTCCAATAAGAAAATTGCTGCATTTTCTCTGCATCTAAGTGACCCAACTAAAAGCTTCTCCAGATCTATTTTGCACTATCCAGTCAGTCTACTTACTCTGCCCTCAAATCACTTACCTTGCACATGTCAGGGAGTGAAGAACTCTACACAAAACTATACTAAGTTTCCAAAACTCTGAAGCATTTTATTCTCAATTTTAGAGATCTAGTTTATAATTTGAATTAAAAAGTATTTTGCAACATGTACAAAAAAAAAATATTGCACATACTTGTCAGTAAAAGGCATGATCCTACGGTGACATTCCAGAGATGCTTATCAGACTCTCAAGAGTGTTTGTCCCAAGCGTTAATACATTAATCTATACAACATAAAATGGCTTCTTACTCTAGGATCTGGTGCACATTCATTTCCCATATGCTCTTAAAGCAAAGTTCCATGACACAATCTTTATAATAAAATTATGTGCTAGAAGGGAGGGTGCAGGAATCACGAGTATCACTAAGAATGAGATTTTGCTTAAAGGGCCAGAGTTGCACAATACTGACGGAAACCTATTTTAATATACCACGCTTGTTTCTCATTAGCACCGTGACTTGACAGTTTATAGCCCACACGACCGCAACAGAAGTATTTCCAACACACTAAAGGTCACACATAAGTCATCAGAGAGAAAACTTTCTGTATTTCAGATAAACGACACTGGTCAGGACGATGCTCATCAGTGCAACCTGGTGTAGCATAAACTTTGTCAGAGAAACCGCCAGACCCTGAAGCAGTGGTAGCCCCGACACACGACTTGGATACCTGAAGCGTTAACTTTTCCCTCGCCGAGTTAAACCATCCCGGCTCCGGGAGCCCCGCGCTCCGCCGGCA
>NW_009697133.1:0-10809 GCF_000703405.1 Apaloderma vittatum
GCGGAGACCACCGCCACCGGCCCTGCTCTGTCAGCGCAGGTTTTATGAACCCTGCCGAGAGGTCACCATCGTCTCTAGGCCCAGAGAACGTGTTGGAGGGGAAGCGGCCGCGCAGAACAGAGCCGGGACCCGCTGCGCGAACCAAAGGGCCGGTGAGGAGCGACAGGCGCGAAGGCGCTGCCGGTAGTGAAGGGAGTGGCAACGGTCTGATAGAGTCACAACAGGGAAAGAAAAAGGGCCTACTTTGAGAAACGGTACTATTAGGTGTTTCCACTTGCGTGAAAAATGTTAAAGAACCATTGTTTTGTGTTGTCACGTCACCATCATTGCTGCATTTACACTGATTTAATGGCTTTGACGCAGGAAAAAGCGTCTCTGCAAAGAGCCACACAGCACCGTCTGACAAAACTGATACCTGGGTTTCAGGCACTGGGGACAGAAGTTGAATTGTCTATCGGACATTTGCAAGAGCTGTCAGCTCCCTTCTGCCTTTCCTAGTCGCTCAGGATGCAAACCCCAAGGCCCAGTCCTTGCCAAGATTTTTAGGTTTGAAAAGAGGATTACAGATGACTTCAAGGCTAGGAAACAATACCGTAATTTTACAGATTGTTTGTCAGTGTTCCACTCTTCAGTATTCAACGTGGTAAGATACAAAGATCACCCACAGCTGCCGTTCCCAGAGGTGGTTTTTTTGCATTTATGTGCTGTAATATTAGCTTTTGAGAGTGGAAAAGCTGATGCATTATGACTATTCCATCTGCTTACGCAGGAGGATGAGTTTGCTCTCAGAAGTCTCAATGAAGAACACCTGAGATGCCTTTGCTTTCTCCAACCGTGCACTTGAACTTGGCCCTGGCAGAAGCAACACAGGATACAACTGTAAGGGGGCAGATTATTTTTTTTTCACATATATGAGTATGTAAAGAAGATACACTTTAATAAGATCCAGGAACATATTTACTTTTGTACAAAGAAGGTAAAAAATGGGCATTGTCATGCTGTAACTACTTATAATTTATCATAAATGTCCAGTTTGCAATAAAGTGTACTTGGAAACAAAGTCTTCCACCAAGTCTCCCTGCAACATCTTCATAGCTCGCCAGTGAATGCTCCCACAGTTTTCTGGTTTGCCTTGGGGATGACTTAGCTCCTCTTTGATATAATCCAGCCAGAGATCTTTACGAGAAAAACAGAAGTTCGGGTTACATTTTGATTGTGTATTACTTAAACATATCAAACCTAACCTAGAAACTCTTTCTAAACGTCCTTTATGTTAATGCAATGAGGTTTAATTTGTGAAACTACAACCCCCTGCCTCTTGAGGACCAAGAGCCTGGGTTCTATGCCCAGCTGAAACAGTGGCATCTTAAGAAGTAATGCAGCAATAACCAAGCTGTTTGGTTTCTTAAAAGGAATACTGCAGAAATCTTGATTATAAAAACATAGCTCCATACTGTTCACAAATTCATCTCTTATGTCAGCCTGTGTCAAAACTTCATTTGCTAGTAGCTCTGCTGAAGTGATCCCACCGTGAACCACCCTGGCCTGAAAGCGAAGGGTCACTGCACAGTGTCACACACTTAATGGCACAGAAGAAATAAGTTCCACTCTGCGTGACAACCACGAGGGCAGAACAAAACAGCTACCTTTTGAAACGGATGGATATAAAAGAGGCGACGCTGAATGAATAAATAAATAAAATCCCCTTACCAGAATCTGTTGAACCAAACTCTCGCAAGGCACGTTCATAGTATTCTCTCAGATAAGGCATTCTGCAGGATTCCTAACAAAGGAAGGTATTAAAAGGCCATTTATTTTGTACAGAAGTGAATCTGCAGCTTGATTAGATTCTTACAAAGAGAAAGAGTCATGGTCATTACATGCCCACACGCACACTGCCAAAGATTAGTTACCATGGAACCTGGTTTTGTGTTACGTGCTATGAATCAACTTTAGAAGACAAATATGGACTCATCACAAACTAATGACGCTACTCATAAGCCCTCTGTTTCCTATTGAAATCCAAAGTTAGAAGTGTATTTCACAAATACAAGGCACTAATTGGATATTCAACAACTTACTTGCTCCTTTTCTATCTGAATCATCTTCCTGAAGAAGTCAAGTGAAAATGGACGATTTTCACACAAGCTAAAGGAAAAACAGTAGTAATTTTAGACTTAATTCTTTTTAACATAGGCCCCATGGTTTGAAAAAGTTTTATTTGTCACCTGGTAAAGACTCTTTTAACTTTCTTATAACCACCATTTCTGTAAGTCCAGTCAAGATACATTTCTTTCATAGTCACAGATTCAGCAGAGGCCTGTAGGGATCTCTGCAAGTTTAAAAGGGAAAAAAAATTAAAACCAACAACAACAACAGAATCAACTACCAAAGCTATAATAAAAACGCAACAAGGGAGAAGAAACCAAACAGTACCTTCTCCCTAATTAGGCATCTGACATAAAGCAGATCTTATAAGTGAGACAAAGTACTGGACAAAAGCATTCCAAATGATGTCTGAAAGGCAGCATTAGGTAACACATTCACTATTTTTCAAATGAAAATATTAGTTGTAAACTAAAAGACATCTCCTTCAATATTCCATACAGCTGGCAAATGGCATTTCCTTAACATCCTTCATGCGGAGGGTTTCACAATGCTCTGCAGACAACTGAATTCAAGCTTTCAGCCCAAATTTTTATGTTTCTAAATGGGGGGGTGGGGAGAAGTAAAACCAACCCAACATGCCATGTAAAGAGGAAATGTTTTGCCTTAAGCTAGTTAGTTTTGTTCTTGAGTTTTCTGTAACAAGGTTGATGTTTTCACAGAGACTGGAAAACTCTCTTTTCCATGTTTAGACAGACAGCTAAAAAGAGCAAAAATTCTAGACCAGAAAGTAAAAGAAGAGTCCATCACTGGTTGTGCTTACAAATATCTAGATGCCTTAGAAGCATGGGTACTTATGCTGAGGAGCCTATGTCCAACTGATTTTTGGTAACATACATAGTTCCACTTAAACTTCTTTGATATCAACACATCCACAAAAGGAACTGCAGTATGAAGCATTTGTTACATGTTCCATCCACACACATTGTTCCCGTTTCTTTAGGCACTGTCATCAACAGCAGATTTCTATCAGCTAAGTACCCGGTAGAGAGCTTCTGTGTCTTCCTTGCTCTTTGTGCCTTCGCTCCATTCCACCCAGAGTGTCCATAACGGCAAAGTAGCCTACAAGGTAAGGAAATAAAGCAAATGACTGAAATGCAGTGATCCAACTTCCAGAAACACAGCAACACATCCACCAGCTTCTGTATTAGTTGCCATAAAAAACGTCCTTAAAGACACAGCTCTTAGAAAGACAATTTTGGACTGCACACTGAAACCGCTTCTTGTTTCCTTCCTCGCTTAGAGGGCAAATACTAATTAGCTGGACAGCCGCAAGACACGTTGCCAGGGATGACAGACAAGTTCTTCTGCATCACTGAACTCTGCAGTACAAAGGTAACTTCCAACAACAAGGAAGAAAAAAAACCAGTCGCCTCATTTTCCCTCCTTGTTCCCTGTGCCCATGGTTTTAAATGGAACAGTCAGAGTAGAGAACTCATTCAAGGCTTGGAATATCACACGTGCAAACAATGTATCAGGACAGTGCAGAAAAGGGAACACGGTTTTCAAGAAAGATACAAAAAATACTGACTGTATTCAAAATGTCGCTTGTGAGCATTCAGACTTTAAAACTATCAATCTGAAGTGAATTTACAATTCCTTAATGCTCCCAAATGCAATGTGCATGTGAAATGTCAAGTTCCGATTTCTGATGTGAAAAATGGTTAGAAACTTTGAATACCTTGTGAAGGGAACAAAAAAAACCAACCCCCAAAAAACCCACAACCAAACCTCGCAACTAAAATATCAGGTTTCGAGCCCAAGACAAATATGTTCAAGTCCATAAAAATGGCACAGACCTTGGATTTTATGTGTTTCATGGCTTCTTCAAAACACTGGGTCACGTCATCACTCTTCAATTGGATCAGCACTTGCAGCCTCACCTGCCACATTTCTACCGACAGGCTGAAGCGCTTTGTTGCAGCTTCTGCCACCGCTGTAGCCTTCTCCGAGAGGCTGGACTCCAGCAAGAGTTGAAGCTAAAACCCAGCAGACAGAGCTAATCACGACGAGAAATTTGTTAAAAAGCAAGGCCTTGAGAAAAACACTGCCCAGTATCAACTCAAAATAGTAAAGACAGGCAGACAAGCAATGCGGGACAGTCTCACAATCTTATTTTTCTATGCTGACTCTTACCCACTGCTTATAGAGAGCTTCTGGCAGCAAATCAGACTCATGGGCTTTGCTGAACACACTCAGTGTCCTCTCCAGCCTCTACAACAGAAGAAAAAGTAAAAAAAACAAGTATTATTCCTGCAGATACCAAATCCCAGTGTAACGAGAAGCCCAGTGCATTATTGTACCAACACATCATTGAAATTCACTAAGAGTTACAGGGAAATATGAGCATTTGAACTACACTTCTTTGTTGAAGTGCAAAAGAACAAGCCAACGTTCTTTTACTGTTATTAAAAGGAAAGCAAACTACAAAGTATGATTACTTAATTCACTGAGCCACATCCAAGTACAGAGGTATAGTTAAAGGTGCCCAACACCAAATTTTACTCAGATTTATTTGCAAAAGTCATTTTAATTAGCTCTTTTCTTTGATCAAGCACACGTTTGCTGGACTGTCAGTGAACAATAACAATTTTGCACTCAACTTCCATCCAAAGAGGTCACTATGCTTTACTGACATGGCTGGTTTATGCCCAAGTTATTCACGTTCAGGCAGGCCCCATGTGAACCTGACAGTAAATGTTATCCCCTCAGATGAAGACTAAATGATTTTTAATGATGGTCACAGGTAAAGATTTCTGATAAAATATCAAAGTATGTTTGCTCTTTGATAAAGAAGTAAGAAAAACAATGTTACTATGATCTAACAAGCTTTTACCTTTTGCTTTAATTCTTTGCTGTTGGTTTTCCTGTTGTATCTCTCTAAGCAAAAAGTGATGTAGCATTTCCACATGTCCTCTGTAGAATCAAAGGCATAATATCACACTTTACAGAATCACAAGAGTAAGGACAAGTATTTGTCTTTATGGATAGAATCCAAGCACTAAGTGTTAATGCCCCCTGTTTTCTAAAATGTTGTACTATAAAAGAGGCTCTACGTTTATAAAATTAACATTTTAAAATGGATTCCCAGTATAAGCTGCAGCCAGAGTGTCCTTCTAAAAGAATCAAGCTCTTGGTTCAGCTGAGGATTCAGTGCACACCATCACAACTGACGTTCAGTGCACCCTGTGCCTGTAGTTTCCAGTGGGCCTGCCAGCAGGAGGACACTCACAGGCAGTTGAGGAAATTCTTGTCCTCAGAGGGTCTAGAAGAAGCAAGTTTGAGTCCACTCCTCAAGAGAATGCATAATGCATTGGAAAATAACCCAAATAATCCATAAAATAAATCCTCAAAAGGCAGCATCTTGCCTTCCCTTAGGCATGGTAGAGCCTGCCAACACCTGCTTCAAAACTTTCACAGTTTACACTTTGCTGAAGTACCAGGAAAAAATGATGTTTAAACACAGGCAGAACTTTTCACCTGTTGGGACTGCTCTCACAGCCTCCTCAAAGACTGCACAGCACCGTTCCTCTCTCTGGGTCATTTCAGATACTTTCATCTGTTTTGTGGTGGGTTCTGTGGACTTCAGGGACCCCAGCTCCAGCTCACGCCGGGCCATGTAGTCCCACATAAGAGGATCATCAGCATACTTGCTCTGCAAACTAAAACACACCGTGTAGTTTAGTACGTTAGTCTGTAATATCCCGCAACTGCTGTTCCTTTTTTGTATGTTTAGAAGGGTTGTTTTACTAGAACAGAAGTGCACTTAACTTCTAAGTAACCAAATGCTAGAGAAAAAAATATCAGCTTTCCACAAAGGAAAGAGAAAATACAGATATTCTCTGGTAATAGCATGAACTAGATAGACAGGAAGCTTTTGTGAGAGATCTTTCAAGGAAGATTTTTCTTTAGAGAGGAACAGCTGAAAAGACTAAAGATGCAGAAGAACCACAAAGTACAGTAAGAAAATCCAGTTTCTGCAGTAAATTTATGGAAATTAAGTGTAGTAATTACTCAGAAACAATTGTATTTTATCTAAATTTTTCTTAGCAGCTTATCAAGGCATTTCCTTAAGAGCATGCTTGCCTTGTGTTCTGTTTTTCTTAAAGGATTTCCCATAAGCCTTAACATTCTATTTCTCTAAAGATACAGCCTTTAATTGTTAACCTGTCAACCCACTATAAAGTAGAGAAGCTATGAGAACATGTTTCTTAAAAAATGAAACAAAATTTTAAAAAACAAAACAAAAACACAACACAAAGCCACATCTCACCTTTCAAGAATTTCTTTTTGCAAATCTTGGGTAAAATCAAACTGCTTTGCAATAGAAAGCACAGCCAGGTGGAACCCAACACCTACATTTCAAGAAAAAAATCCTATCAAGTGGAGTATTACATCCCTTGCACACTGCCCATTTCTATGTCTTTTCAAGCTTTTGTCAAGACCCAGGTGACATTTAAGTGTCTACATAAATAGCCTTCTCTTTTCTATAAATCTCAATGTTCCACCCCTATGATAAGCTCTGTGCCAGGATGCCAGTTTCCTGACTATATTCTTCACGAGTTTACGTCTCCCATTACTAAAAACGGCCATGAGAGACAGCGCATTCCAGACCCTACAGTGACAAACTACTCCTGTCCCGACATGCTTACAGGTCCTCCCAGCTCGGTCCCACTTGTAAATCTAATCAGCACCTCCTCTACCCTGCCATGAAAACCCAGAAGGCTCTGTACCTGGGACAGACCTCCCCAAAGGTGCACACAGTACATGCCAATGAATTATACCCACCCATCAGAACTATCGGCACTATTAATTTATACTTTGCCATTACCTAGGTTGTGCTCAAGAAATAGGATATTTGAAAATGTATCTCAGTGTGTACACAGGAGCCAAGATTAGCTATATTAGCTACTGGACAGCTGAAAGCAACCATTTTTCTTTTAATTAAGTACGATGTTAAACCACCTTTAATTTTCTGAGCAGCATCTCTGTAGATTATGCGAGCCATTTCCCCATTTAGAATCTCTTCAGAATAACTAAACTCCCCCTGCAATAACAAACATAACACCACTGAAAAAAATGTTTTCTCAGCTATCATTTTTGCAAACATGGAAAAAACAAAAATTATTTTTTAATCTAAATCTATCTGTATCTGTTTTGCACAGGTCAATTACAAACAAATAAGAGATATGAAGTTTACTATTCCTTTGCAGAAATTACTATTAACTTTCAAACGGGTGAATACAACAAAAGACTTTACAAATATAAAGTAAAATCAGTGTATGAAGTATTTGAGCTGAGCATCAACCTAAACTTAAAAAGCTCAACACAGGCACGTGACATGAACAAAAACTGTTGAGTTGTTCTCAAACAAACCGTTAATACAGATTCCTTGAAAAGATGCATTTAAACATGCGATATGCAAGCAGGTAGTATCTCTTAATTAGCTGAGTTACCAAATCCATCTTTGCTTGTTCAAACGCTTTCTTTTCCTTCCTCTGTTTTTCAGCATGCATCAGCTCCATTCTGAAATACTGCAAGAGGGAGAACAAATTGAAATTATTGTGAGGGTGGGGATAAATCACAAGATATCTATGCCCACAAATATGGTAAAACAAGCTCTATCTGAGCAGCTACAAACCAGGACTTCGCCAACATCTCACACATGCCCAAGAGCCTTGGGTTTTTAAAAGGTTGTGCATACAGCTCTCTCTTCTGCAGATTTGCTCAGATATTTTCCTAGCAGAGCCTAACAATATTTCACAGCGAATTCTGACACATTTATAGATAAACACTGTAAAAACCTCATTTGGCAAACACAGAATTTGCTAAGCAACTGCAAAATACTATCAGTACAAAGTGGTTTGTTTGTTTGGGTTTTATTTTTAATATTTTTGACAACATTTCCTCACTAATGGGGAGATAATTTTTTTTTTCCAGTTTTCTCAGATTGATATATGCCAGACAGATTTGCTTCAACTGATCAAATAACCGGTCACAGACGAAAAGCAAGAACTCACTTCTTGATAAAGTTTGGGGCACTCTGGATGGAAGCGCAAAGCACGAAGGAACAAGTGCCGAGCGCTTTCTGATGAGAGTCGTGTCTCCATTTCCCATTTTGCTGCCATAATCCACAGTGCTGCAACAGATACAAAGCAAGTGGCTGGTCAGAGGAACCCATTTTGGAGCCACTCTCCAGGATGCACAGATGGTTTTTGTTCAATGTGCCCACCCCAACGTAACCCATGAGCTCAGCAATGGAATAAGACTGATTATCTCCCATGTAAAACCAATTTAAAGAATTAAAAGCCAAGCAGATCCATGAAGTTTAATTGGTACAGCTACATATCCAATACTGTATGAAGATGTCTCCAAAAGCCAAAAAAGCAGCCAGGAGTATCCAACTTCTCCTACCTCTGAAACACATGCTCAGTCCCCAGTCTACCTGGGAAACAGTTCCTCAGACCATGGGGACTCCTACCTCACGGAAACTTTTGATTGCTCAGCACAACCCCTGTCAGAGCCCTCCTCTCTGATGCAGCAGCAAGGCAAAAGTAGGAACTTTCACCCCAACAGCTTGGGCTGAGATCTGTAAAAGCTTAAACCAACACTATACAATCTAGACCCGTTCATGCAAGAATCACCATTTACCTGGTTTATTGGGATGAATGGCCAACATGGAAGAAAACACCTTACTAAGCTGATGTTTCGCGTTCTGTAAAGAAAAAGTTTTGGTTTACCCCCTCTAGTACCAAACTGAACCACCAGCACTGAAGTTTCATTATGAGAAGTTACAAGCTTCTCCTATTTGTTCGGTAGTGCCGAGCTTTCAAATGTGACCAGTCTAGATTAGCACAGCTAACTCAAACCTTCCTAAACTACATCACTAACCCAAATGTTGCCTAAGTCACAAACTCTCAGTCTCACTGACCACTTAAGGTAAAGACTGACCTTTTTCTTTGGCCACTTGCATTACCATGACAAGGTCACCTTCTTCAGTACATGAAGGACAATGACTGAATGAATAATGTAAAGATTTGTACAGCTAAGTTTACAAAGTGCAAAATTGACAGAATTATACTTTTTAGCATAGCTTTGTTTGAAACATTTGGAAAAAAGTCACAATTCACAGACAGGTGAACCAATATTGTGATTCTTCCAAACCAAATGGTACTGCAGGTTTAATACAATCAGCCTCACCTCTGCCACCTGCAAGCACCAAATGTCACCGGGTGAAGTCCTACACTTACAAACATCAGTCAAAGTCCCAGGCAGCTCAAATAACACTAACAAAATCATTTCAGCATAACAGCACGTAGCAGTAAAACTGGCACCCTTGTCTTGTAATTCAAGTTCCAGATGCCTGATTACACACAAATCCAGTATCTCACCTCTGGTGAGATTAGTGTTTTGAAAACTCACCCACTGCTTGCAAAACGCAACATGTGAAAGCCAAAGCTGGACATCTTCCTGTTGGAAATGCAAGGGGAAGAGAATCAACCTCACAATAAGACAAGGACGAAATCACACTTGCACATTGACAAGTAAGTATAACGACTTAGCATGCAGAGAGAAGGAATTCTGAATCTCAATTCCCTTTTTTCCCCCAGATCTTCAAATTCCCCCAGAATATCAGAAGAAAACCAACTTTCCCATTCAACATACACCCTCGCAGCCTCTGCCATCAAGTCTATGTTACACTGAACTTAACTGAGAGGCATTTTTCAACCCAGGAGTACAAATAAACTTACTTTCCATTTTCCTACAGCACGGTTGAAGAGGCTGTGGACTCTATGCAGGATAGAGTTCTCAATTTCATCCTTCTTAAATGAATATCCAATGCGCTAGGGAAAAAAATGTATTAATTTTATTCCAACAGAAAAATTGGCATAAAGCATTTTACAATCTAAATAATAGACACACTTACTGCTCTCCTTTTCTTGATCAGTTCCAGCAGATTAATTTCATACTAGATTGAGGAGAGAAAAAACATTTTAAAGTAAATGAGGAGGCACATAATAAGAAAAAACAGAAGTACTATCAAGTTTTCTCTAGAAAATCGGATGGACAATAACAACTATATACAGTAAAATACTGGCATCAATTTTGCTGCCAGGTTAAATTTCTAAAGCTGACTGAAAGTCTATGTATCTGTATTGCCCATATTTCACACTTGAGGTGTTAGCACCCCACATACTCCTAGAAGCATAATGCACAAGCACGTCTGGGAACTGGGGTCTCCACACCCATGGAGAGAGACGAAACTATAGGAAAAAGCCATAACAAGCCAAAAGACTCTCTCGTCTCAAACTCAAGCACCAAGTCCTGGCTACACTTTATGCTCTGGTGCGTATCTTGTGATAAAGACCTTGTGCCAATAACTCGGTTACAGGTGAACCCCAGGGGCCGGGTGAGGAGAGCCCGTTTCTACCGAATAACCTTCTAGCCCAGCTGCAGCTACAAAGTGAGCCAGCACGCTCCGCTCATCAGTAGAGCCTACCTGAATATAATTAATAAAGTCCTCCTTGCGAAGCGCTCTCCGCTGTATTTTGTACTCCAGAGCCGAGGCCTTCCTCAGGACGGCCCTGCGGGAGGAGGAAGTCAGCCAGCGGAGCCAACCGCCCGCACCGCCTGCGCTCGCCT